>NC_043966.1:22762087-23009587 GCF_902148855.1 Sphaeramia orbicularis
ATTATTTATTATTATTATTATTATTATTATTATTATTATTATTATTATTATTATTATTATTATTACTATGATGATTTTTTTATATACAGGGTGGGGAAGCAAAATTTACAATGAACATTTAGTGGTTTTTCTCAGCAGGCACTACGTCAATTGTTTTGAAATCAAACATATATTGATGTCATAATCATACCTAACACTATTATCCATACCTTTTCAGAAACTTTTGCCCATATGAGTAATCAGGAAAGCAAACGTCAAAGAGTGTGTGATTTGCTGAATGCACTCCACCAATGCACCAAGGGAGATTTCAAAAATAGTTGGAGTGTCCATAAAGACTGTTTATAATGTAAAGAAGAGAATGACTATGAGCAAAACTATTATGAGAAAGTCTGGAAGATACTATTAAAGAAGAATGGGAGAAGTTGTCACCCAAATATTTGAGGAACACTTGCGCAAGTTTCAGGAAGCGTGTGAAGGCAGTTATTGAGAAAGAAGGAGGACACATAGAATAAAAACATTTTCTATTATGTACATTTTCTTGTGGCAAATAAATTCTCATGACTTTCAATAAACTAATTGGTCATACACTGTCTTTCAATCCCTGCCTCAAAATATTGTAAATTTTGCTTCCCCACCCTGTATATGAGTGGACATGAGCATTGAAACAATAGTTCTGTATGTATAAGATATCTTGGCTCAATAACAAACATTTTAAGCTCAATCATTGTTAAAATCTATGAAAAAAATCAAATGGAAGTCAAAGTTGTCAAGTTGACATTTAAGGTGTAATGACTGACTTTAAACGCTGCTGCCAGTTGCTTTGATGAGCAGCACAATGACTTAAAGTTGCAAAGGAACTTTATACATCCAGTCTTCTGAACCTGAAACAAATGTGTTATGTTTTAGGCTGTAATTGCGCTTCTGTATTTGCATATCAAACAGGAATTTCAGATCTGGTCAAAAGTGATCATAAGAGACATCTGGCAATGCTCTCTAACTCTGGTGTTAACAGCTGGACACTCGAGGTTGGATATCTGAGGATAGAAGTTAATATATGGTCTGAACAGGGCTCAGAGGGTGGGACACAGAGGAATTGGCAGAAGTTGTGAGAGGTGAAAACACCTGGTCATGTACAAACAAACTGGATTAACCTGTTAGGGGTTATACATCTACAAAATGCATGTTTTTATTTATTTATTACATCTGTCAGGGAGGTTGAGTGATCAGTTCTGTTTGTTCGTCAGCAGGATTATACAAAAAACTACCACACTCATTTTTATCTAATTTAGTGGAAGGGCAGAGTGTGAACCAAAGACAAACCCATCACATTCTTGAGCAGACCCATAAAACAGAGTAGTGCCTGGAAGTGTTTTTCACTTTCTTTAATAGTGGAGAGCCGCAGGCAAAGTTAGGTCTCAAAATAGTAACAGTCAGTTAAACGAGTTGGCACAAACTGACTGAAAGGAGGAAAATATAGGTCATAGTTAGTGGTTTAACTGTGGTTTAATAATACAGTGGGGCATGAAGAAGTGTGCACTGCTGACCTTTGGGGTGGTCTACATTTTTGGGTGAGCCTATGAATGTCAGGAAGGCAAGATACATATAAAAAAACGAATAGTAAAACTAATATAGAGCTTTACATTGTGCAAGATGAATATTCTGGTTGTGACTGCATACAGTGTCTGATGTGTTGCTCACATATATATTGAAGTATATAATCAAAACTATGAAAAAAACACTGGTTTAGATGTGATTATTGTTGTAGGCAGGTGCTGTGACTTATTAGACTTGTGTTATTGCTGAGGTTGCCAGGCAACGGGCAGAGAACAGGAAATGACTGCAAAATAGTCCAGCATATCACCCAAAAAACTCAACATGTTTATTACAATAATGACATATTGATATTGTTAATATGGTAGGTATGATTTCAGGAGTTAGCTGTGGAGCTTTACTGTTTCAGGATAAGGATATATATATATATATATATATATATATATATATATATATATATATATATATATATATATATAGATAGATAGATAGATAGATAGATAGATAGATAGATAGATAGATAGATAGATAGATAGATAGATATAAACTAATTACCTCACAGTTAAGTAAAGGCTTTTCAGGCCCCCAAGGGTCTTGGGCCCTGGGGCAGTTACCCGCTCCATCCAGTTGATAGTTCAGCATAGCTAAAGGCAATGCCGTGTCATGCATAGTAGATGGGAAATCTTAATAATCTCAGAGGAAGATATGACATCTCACATAGAGGTTGTGTTTTTATGTTGGCTGAAAGGTTTAGCAAGGAAATGGAAATTAAGGGTGGAGAAATATTGAGCAGAAATTGATTTTTGCAATCATGAATCTGGGATGAGGAGTGTTCAGAAGTAAGGGCTTGCATATTCTACAGACACCACAGTCTCTACAAGAGAGTTTCAGGGTTAGATGAAAATGGACATACATTTGTATCCATGTTGATGAGATCCATCCATCCATCCATTCCATCCATCCATTCCATCCATCCATCCATTCCATCCATCCATCCATCCATCCATCCATCCATCCATCCATCCATCCATTCCATCCATCCATTCCATCCATCCATCCATCCATCCATCCATTCCATCCATCCATCCATCCATCCATCCATCCATCCATCCATCCATCCATCCATCCATCCATCCATCCATCACTTATCCTGGGCCAGGTCGCGGGGGTAACAGTCTAAGCAGGGATGCCCAAACTTCCCTCTCCCCAGACACCTCCTCCAGCTCTTCTGGGGGGACCCCAAGGCATTCCCAGGTCAGCCGAGAGACGTAGTCTCTCCAACGTGTCCTAGGTCTTCCCCGAGGTCTCCTCCCGGCGGGACATGCCTGGAACACCTCCCCAGGGAGGCATCTAGGAGGCATCCGAAACAGATGCCTGAGCCACCTCAGCTGGCCCCTCTCGACGCGGAGGAGCAGCAGCTCTACTCTGAGCTCCTCCCTGGTGGCTGAGCTCCTCACCCTATCCCTAAGGGTGCGCCCAGCCACCTGACGGAGGAAACTCATTTTGACTGCTTGTATCTGGGATCTTGTCCTTTCCGTCATTCCCCAAAGCTCATGACCATAGGTGAGGGTAGGAACATAGATTGACCGGTAAATCGAGAGCTTTGCCTCTCGGCTCAGCTCCTTCTTCACCACAACCGACTGATACAGCGACCGCATCACTGCAGACGCTGCACCGATCTGTCTGTCAATCTCACACTCCATCCTTCCCTCACTCGTGAACAAGACCCCAAGATACTTAAACTCCTCCACTTGGGGCAAAGACACTATGCCGACCCGGAGAGGGCAGACCACCTTTTTCCGGTTGAGAACCATGGCCCCGGATTTGGAGGTGCTGATCCTCATCCCACTCGCTTCACACTCGGCTGCAAACCACCCCAGGGCAAGCTGAAGGTCCAGGCCTGATGAGGCCAACAGGACAACGTCATTCGCGAAAAGCAGAGACGAAATCCTGTGGTCCCCAAAACGGACCCCCTCTGACCCCTGGCTGCGTCTAGAAATTCTGTCCATAAAAATTATGAACAGAACCGGTGACAAAGGGCAGCCCAGCCGGAGTCCAACATGCACCTGGAACAGGTCTGACTTACTGCTGGCAATGCAAACCAGGCTCCTCGGATCCAGGAGGAACAATGCGGTTTTTGTCCCGGTCGCGGAACGCTGTTGATGACATATAGTAGAAATATTCATCAGCAAAGATGTAAGAGTTCATGTGGCTGTTTAGAAGTATGAAGGCTGTGCAGCAGAGTTCATTTGTTATGTGTATATTACTGCTAAGAAATGGACAGTTTATTTTGATTTGTGTATTATTGTTATGAAACGAATAGTTTATTTTTGTTTTTGATACGTGTATTATTGTTATATCTATCCTTGATATGTATTGCACTTTTGTGTTTTGTGCTTAGTCAGAATTTAGTCTGTTATGTGTAGGATTTTTGAGTTGCATATGGGATCTGACATTGGAATTTAGGATAGGTAGAAGGATGGGGTAAGGGGGCGGAAGATTATAAGTTAAACTTCATCCCGCTCCTTTTCAAATGTTTTCCTTTCTTTTTATATAAAACTTGTTGTTCTTTGGTTTTAATATTATATTGGAAATAAAAAAAACAAATAAACAGTATGCTGACATTCTGAATGAGCTGCTGCATGTATTGGACTCATTTCACTGCATGGATGTAGTTCAGTGTTGCAGACACTGAATTATAGACTATATGTTTGATTACAGTCCTTGTTAGTTTAAGGTCATTGTGTTTCCTGTTTCAAGGCAGCACTGAGCTTTTCTTGGGTACTAAGATTTATTGAATTGTTCTAACCTTGGTACAAACAGTCTTATTCTTCTTATTTCCAAATTGCTTATGAAAAACAGTTTTTCAAGTTTGATGAAATAAACATTAATATTACATGAGGTGAATATATTATATTATTAATGTGTTTTTATACCTATACCACCTGGGCAGGTCCTCTAATATAATGACATTTAATGCAACTGATTTATTCTGTAATAATGTACAATGATCCAAACCTGGCTTGTTGTGATTCAGACAATCCCTTCTGTGTATTGTGAATTTGTTTACTTTCCGACACCAATCCAAATATTTACAACAAAAAAGGATTATAGAGGATTAGTCTTTCTTTATTCTTCTTATTATTATGCTTGCATTTCATATCGGTAAAGTTCAGTGTGCCCACCATGAATGAATTTTAACTAAAAAGGAAACAGTGTCTATAAACTCCATTTTTTTTCAACATCACACAGAATTCAGCGACCGGTACAGCTGCACATGGTCAGTAGTATCAGTTTTACTTACAGCCAGTATTGATGTCACAGTGTTCTGATATACTCCTGAGAGGCTGCATCAAATCAGGATTTAAGCTCGATGACCAACATTGAGAAGTCTGTCAGAGATCATCATGTGTGAGCATCAGTGTCCACAGAAAATCCTAAAACTTCAGCATCATTTTCATTCATCTCATAAAAGTGTCCTTTCTGAGTCAAATGGAAAACATGGTTCTGTGTGATCAAATTGGACAGCAGACCTCACATATCAAGCTTTCAGATCTCAGCGTAGTAGTGTTGGTAGATTGATCCAGTGCTCCTGCAGTTCACTGTTGTGTGTTCTGTTGATGTAAATTGCATCCAGTGTGTACACCAGCTCTGAGCACAGCAGCCGGTCACTCTCAGAGTTAGAGTTTGAAGTACTGTAATGTAGTCAAGAAAATCTGAGGAGCCTTTTTGAGTTTTTTTCCATTTGATGCAGCTTTATACTTCTATTCCACTAGGGGCAAATGTTGTCCTTTTTACTTCTATATTTGGTTTCTTTTCACATTAGTTTTCCATCCCCTCTCACTGATATTTCCAAATGAGCTAAACGCACACAAAAAACCTTTAGATTACCTGGAATATGCACAGTCACAAAAAAGAAATAAGAGAAAAACATATGACCTTATACAATATGGTGCATTGTTGTAGAGTGAACTATCCACCATTATATGAAATAGTTGAAATAAGCAGTTAAATTCAATAGACACATTGATGCAACAGTAAAAAGAAATCCAAGAATGAATTCTAACCTTGACAGCAGCCTTTTTACTGCACAACTAATTTTACTTTTGTTTAAAGGAGTTCTATGTAATGTTGATATTCCAAACTATCAATAATAGGGGGAAATAGCATACCACAGCAAACTTAGGACTACCAAAACCACCAACGAAATCAACGCTATAGAACAGCTATATAACTGAAAAAAGTATAAAGGTCATTGTGTAACGCTATTATGAAGTTTTCTCCTTCAAATAAACAATTCAAAGCTGGCTCCGTTCACAGCTGTTTGAAATAACACTGTATGTTCTAATCTTCCTTTAGCTTAGTGTCTTAGCTGATAGTTTACATTATAGCTCTGTTAGCGTAACTCCATTTTTAGATTAAAAAAAAAAAAGCCACAGTAAAACCTCAAATCACTTCAGTTTTTTTTTACAGTGTATGTTGTCAATAGCTGAACTAAAGATCTGTTTGGAATTGTCCAGCCACTTCAGAACAGTCACAGTTCATTCTGAACCATGGATCAATAAACGGTCAATTTAGCAAAAGTAATAACATGAGACAATAACTTTATACCTTCATAAGCCTCATAATTAAACTCACTTGTGCAGAAGAAACATTTCCATTTAAGCATCAAACTCCATTCTCTTCCCATCACTTTCTCACCACAGACTAGCGGAGTGACTCACTACTCCCTCTAGTGGTCACATAGATCAATTGAAAAATTGGACTAAAATCTTCAATATGACCTAAAGGGCTTGTTAACCCTGTAAAGCCTGAACCACTAAATCACTGACAGAAAATTCCAGTTATTTGAAACTGGAGCCTTTATTCATCCTTCTGAAGAACACAAATTTGTTTTTTCAAACATCAATTTCCATGTAGGAGTTTCAATTTTGTATCATATTTGATACATTGGGTCTCAATGCTCAAATATTATTATTTTTGAACAAAAAAAACCCAAACATAATATAACACAAACATGTCTAACAAATTGGTAATTCCTTTGCAAAATTGTCAAAGTTCTGCCTCCTTCCTCATTAACGACAATCTTGTAGTGTCACTGGAAAGGCCTCTGGTGAATGAATTCCTCCCCCCTGGTGGATTATCTGTGTATTGCATGTATCTAATTGTATACATCAGGTTTTTCAAGAAAAAGAAATCACACTGATCATGTAGAGTGCTTCAAAACTCATGCATCAAATATGAAATGTTTGACGTTATAGGGTTAAAGTAGAATTAATAACATGTAGCTCCTTTAAGTGCACACTTTTATGCAATTAAGGTGTAAAATACAGTACTTCTACTTGTAGATGAGTATTTTCACTGTGTCCCATTAATTCTTTTACTCACATGCTAAGTATGTAACACCCATTACTTTTGTTTGTGGAGAGAGTGTCTTCTCTCCATTTGACAAATGAGTGAAAGAGAGCAGTGCAGAAGTGGAATCGCAAGAAAAAAGCAGTGGAAGTATATAATAATTATTTCCTGATTCTGTTACAGTGGTTAAAATCTAAAAACACAAGCATCTTCATTTCTGCTGTTTGTGTCACTAGCAGATCTATTAGAGATAATCGGCTGAAAGGTCTGTGTGTATGATTTGTGCAGTTTTAGCTCTCAGACAGAACTTCACTGTAATGGAGAATAGCAGAAAGAGGAGAGAGCAGTATCACCACAGTCACTTAGTTTTTATGTTATTCCACCCACATACGTTGTGATTCTATTATTGAGGTACAAACTCACCGCCTGAAGGTCAACATACACACATCCTGAACACAAGAAAACAAGAGGGAAATGGAAAATACAGATAGAGTGCAGGATCTCTGCAGGTAAATACACAACCACACACAGACAGAGGATCAGAAATGATGACAGAGAAGGATTACTGTTCTAAGTCTATATTTGTACTATTCCACCATTGTGAGTTTGTATGTTGGTTTTCTTATCCTCAGGTTCAAAAGCACTATAGAAACATGCCATATTTTTCATGTGTCTAGATATCTGACTTCATCCCTTTTTGGTGATATTAAAAAAAACAAAACAAAAAAAAAAAACAGTCAACCAAACAAACCAAAAAAACAAAAACAAAAACAATGTGATACTGTAAGTGTTTGCACCCTTTTCTGTGGGATTGTTATTTTCCTAGTAATTTCCCCTGTACATTTGTAGACTTCAGAGATCTTTGGTTGCAGTTATTATAGATGTTAGGCTAAAAAAACAAAACAAAACAAAAAAAACAAACTGCATATACTTTTACAGCTGAATGCTTCAAGTGTCTGTAACCATGGTAATCTGTTCAGTTGAGAGTTTCCTGGAAATTTACAAGACATTTGGAATATGAATATAACAGTATCAGAGACCCCAGAACTGAGACCAATTTTCAGGAAAATATAGATTTTTCTGTTCATAAATTCACTGCAGACATTTCTTTGGTTTTTTCCACACTTTTATTCAGCCGCTCGAGTTTAATTTATGTTCATGGTTCATACATTTGTTGTGATTTCCTTCCTTTTACTCAGGATCAATGGATCAAGTATAGAGGTGTCTAGATCAAGGTGTTTATATCTAGTTTAAGCTTTGGGTTTTCACTGAGGAAGTTGTTTGTTTAGTGAGAATCCTCTGCCAGGCTCTTACCAAACCATAAGCAGCCATGTCTAAGCTTAGCATTATAAGACGCTGAAGCATTATGCAGTAGATTCTGCATGACACAAAGACCCGTCTGTGTAATGTCTGTGACCTCTCTTCTGCCGGCTGCCAATGGGCTCTGTATTATAACTATTGATTTACAAAGCGGAGAGTAAATCACTGGTGCAACTGGAGGAAGTGTCGAGGGAAATTCTGCTCTGCGTTTTAGAAGCATCTTAAATGAAGGACTAGTGTGACTCAGTACAGTAGCTGCAAGAGGTTATTGCTAATGGAGAGCGAAGGGCGAACAGGTCAGAAAACATGACCAGAGGTGGGTATGAGTGAGTGTGTGTTTGTGTGAGTTGTCCTGGTGACTTTGTTCATTGAGCGCTTCAAGGTAATTGATCTGTATCGAGGACCGGGAATGCGGTTCATTCTTCTGTCACAAAAGGGTATCTAATGACGGTGACAGCAGCCATCACATTGCAATTGATTTCTGCTGTGCCATCTTCAAAGCCTCAATGGAGATGGAGAACTGTGAAGAAGACACCCGTGGCAGCATCTGCAGGTCCGGGTCTCTAGGAGGCAGGACAAGAGTGAGGGAGGGAGGTCGGTTCATACGAGGCAGGGTGGCTTTTTCTTCCCGTTGTGGGAAAAAAAAGTGCATCTCTGGCTTGTATGCATGGAAAACACTGGCACCGGATTGAATAGTATGCTTGTTTGTTGTTATAATGGTGGATGGTTGGTTGTGCTGTTGGCTGAGCTGTTGAAAATGTAGCAGTTTATACATGTGTTTGCATTTTTATGAATCTACAGTACAAAATGAGAGCACGGTGGTGTCTTCTTCTTGCTTGTTTGCATATGGTAGTCTTATCTGTGTGTGTGTGTGTGTGTGTGTGTGGTTGCCTGTGTAAAACCTCACTGCTCTGAAGGATTTCCAAGCGTAGCTCAGCTGTGGTCATCTCTATAGCAACTCTCTGTTCCTGTAAGGTTTCTCCGACATGCTGAATATAATTAAATTGTGGCATGTAGGAGGGGGAAAAAAATTGGAGTGTTAATGAAACTAAATGTTCTAATTACATCTTATGCTTTTAAATACAACAGGGGGGGATTTAATTAGTGGGAGAGGCGTCCCAGTCTGTGCCATCCAGAGGGAATGCTCTGCAGAACTTAAAAGCAATTTGTTCCTGCTCTTCGTTCATTCCTCAACCCTGAAATGGTTCTGATAGCGCTATGAAATTAATGTTTGGAATAAATGTTGGTGGAATTTAATAAAGGAAATCCCTGTTTTGGTCCCTACTGTCTCTTCTGTTTTTTATCACCCTTTCTCTTTTTCCCACACACTTCCCCTCCCTCCTCCCTTCTCACCTTTTCACCACCGCTCACTTCCATCCTCTGCCTCGGTCAATACGTCAAAACGGTGACATTAGGCTCAGTGGTGCCTGCTTCACTTCACAGATTATTTTCGTGCGTGTGGATATGACGAGGCATTGTTCAGCATTTTCTTAGCCCGAGGTGAAGATGAGTTTGGAGTTCAATTTTCATAAGCGCCAAACCCTGACATCTCACAGAGCTGTGAATGAGCAATAGCAGCCTATGTGGAGTTGCCAGGCAATGAGAGGCTGCAGTCTGCTCAGTGCACTGCTGCATATTTACAAAAAAATAGCTTGCAAGCTGGTTTATTGAGACCTTTGATGTGAGCTATAGTGGCTCATCAAATATGGATGTCATACCCCGGCTGCAGAGAATCGCATTTGTCATTATGAAATTAAAGTTAATTTACAGTGTGCTCATTTGCTCAGCTGGGGTGTGACACTGGGATTTGCTCCAGGAGAAGTGATCAATTGGCAAACATCTTTAAAGGAGGGACGAAAGAAAACAAAAGATGCTCAGTACATGGACGCAGGGTTTGAAACAAACACAAGCAAATTAAATGTTCATGTTATCTTAATGTAATTACTTGAGCGAATATTCTGCTTCCAGCTAAAGCTGTCGGGGATGAGCTCATTTCACATAGGCTTTGTTATACTTTCTCATCATTACACAAGGACACACATAATATAACAAATATCACCGCCTTGTCATTGAAGTGGAAGATATAAATCGATGCATTTGTATAATAACCTCTAGAAGCACTTTTATTATTCTGGGGGCTAGTTAGAAGATGCTTAAAAAGTTTGTTTGCTGTTTGGTTTGTTCATATGACTTTCATAATGTTACAGAGAACACAATTTTATTAAAATGCCTATTGTATTTCGTTCGGTGCACAAATGCCAGATGGGGAACAAAGCTCTAGATATTAATATTTGCTGTGGAATAAGAGATAAGGTTGGATAGCACAGCCAATAAAAAAATAAGAAATTAATTGCGACTGTTTCTGTAATCATCATTAAACCAAATTCAATCACCATAAAAATGTTGCTATTCCAAATGTCTGCTCAGGATAGACTGATTATCAGAGCAGGTATTCACATTTTAATGATGACTGGTAGTGGTATGTTTTTCCAATATCCATCAAATGAATGGATTTAATAGTGCACTACATTGTCTCCACACTGGTGTCTGTGTCCCACTCACAGGAGCATACACCAAAATGAGAAAACACATCACATCCCAACTCTTATAGGTAGAAAATAAAAGTGCTTTGTTTTAGGTCAGGAAAATTATTATGGTTTGGTTGCAATATTAATACATAGCTTTGAATTTTCTTCTATTATTGTCTTTCCCCTAACCTAACCAAGTACTACCAAGTTAAATCAGAAAAAAATAACTTTAATCATTTACAAGATAAAGCACATGGATCAGTTCAGAGCTTTACTGACAGACTGACATTTTGACTTGAAACATCCTTCAGATGTGTTGCCATAGACTTTTAATAACATTTTGAAAATTCATCAGACAAAATGTGAATTTGAGAGAAGTTTTTTTTGCTCATTTGGCTGTTTTTTGCAGAAGAGTAAATGTTAACAGAGGAAATGGAAACACCCTTTTTGAATACATTTTAATGAAGGAAACATTTAACTTATGAGAATTATCTTCTGTTTACTGTATCTTCCCACATATTCAGATAAAAGGTTATTAAATGTAAAATCCTATCTGGTGCAACAGGTCATGAGGACTGACACTGAATTATTCCTGTTTCATCCTTGGGAAAAACAATAGAATGCTCTGCTTCTTCAACTCTTTCAGTTAGAGCTGTGTGTAATGTAACCCATAGCGCCACCTGTTGGAAACACAGTGTAGTCTAGAGTATTTCCTGCTTTATGAATATGCACACGTTTTGGATTTAATTTTTGCTAATTTTCACAAGTTTGCTTTAATGTTCCTTGACATTTAATGGAAATTGCTAGTGCTGAGGTATCGACAAAGACGTGAATACTGCATCTGTAGTTTCCTGAAATGTTTAATGGTACTAATTTAGTCTAATTTAGTTTAATTTACCACAACCAAATGGGTAATTTATGCAACATTTACCCCAACCCCTGAAGGGGAGGCAAGGGGTATTGTTTTTGGTTTGGTTTGTTTGTTTGTTCGTTTGTTAACACTCTAGCAGCAAAACTATTGGTTGAATTCATACCAAATTTGGTTTATAGATTGCCAGTGACCCAGAATAGATCCCATTACGTTTTGGGAACAGTAGGTTTAAGTTCACATTTTTAATGAATTTTTAAAATCTTCCCATTTACTTACAATGGGCAAAATATGTGCGAGGGGTGGGGTTTGTTGTGCCTGGTACCACTTGTTTTGAAAGTGCTTTTGTTCATAATAAGAGTTCATGATCTTTACATATTGTGGTTCTGTTGAGATCTTCTATTAGACTGAAAGGGTTGTGCACTGGCCTGTGAACACTATTTTTCACTTTTCCCCACTGACAGTTCTGACAAATTATGATTTCCCTCTAAACTCTTGTTCCTGACCAAGTTGACCTTCACTCAATCAAGAAATTTATGAACATTAACTTGCCTATCAAAAGAAACTAGAGTGTTTACCGGATCATATGTCAATAGCTGTCATTTAGGTTCTACGCTCACATCCTGCTAAAGCGATTCTTTTTGATTAAACTGACAAATCCTTGGCTTTTTTTTCCCCATCATCCCCCTAAAGAATCAAGATGTTCTCTGCAGGGTTATGGGAATAGCCTGCAGTGCCGGCTAATTCGTCAGATGCTGTAACTGTGATGACTCAAAATGTCGCCTTGATTGTTCAGGCATTCTCCCCCTGTTTCCTTTTTCAGCTCATGTTATGGCACCAGAAGTGCAAGCTAATGAGCAATTCAATGCCCCATGTGCATTCTGCTACAAAAACAACAATAATAACAGAGGGAAAAGGCAAAAGAAAAAAAAAAGAAAAAGAAAACAGCACTGCCCCAAGCTGTGAAAATGTAAGTTAAGTGCTGACCTTGATGGCCTAATGGCTCTAAATAGCGTGTGAATGTCAGTGTGGTCCGGAGAAGGGCAGCTCCTGCCCAAGGGTAATGGGTAAAACAGTGCTATGAAGTTGTGAAAAGGAGGACAAGGCTGTGGGAGGGCGCTATTAGATAGATTAGACAGGACGGAGCTGATGAGGGTTTGGAGCAGGGTGGTGGTATGACTCTGCTGTCTTTGTCTGTGAGAGCATGAGCATCTGGACTCTCCATCAGAGCATAAAAAGCCAACAGAAAGGCAGAAATAAAATGTTTGTGGCTGTAATTTCAACAGGGCCATTAAGTCACTTATTTCATTCGCCTATAAAGCAGACGGTTCAGTAATGTACAATTTATAGCACGGATACCTTTTCATTTTTTAGGCTGTATAAGCGTTCCTTCCTGTTTCTGCAGTTAATGATACAAGGTGTCATCAACTGGAATCAGAAGAAAGTTAAATAGGTGGAAGTTGGAATAAAACACGATTTCAGTCTCTCGCTGCTGCATTTCTATTTTCAGCCGGGTTGACTCTTATGCCATGTTCAGTCTACATGGTATTTGTGTCAGTTACAGTGTTTAATTAGATGACATACATTCTCACTGTGTTGTGGCTGAGTGACATGACAGACTACATGTTGTTCCCTGACCGGTCTTAAGGTCACAACTTCAGAAGAAAGTGCTAGCAGTTGGTTATAAAAAATGTACATGTGAGTGAATTTTAGTTCAGTCAAACTGTCTAGATGTGTAGTTTGTACAGTGAAAGGTGGCTGCAGCTGACAGTTTGTGAAGCAATAAAACATGCTGTTCTACAGGGTGTATAAAAAAAAACTATACATTTTGAAAAATTACCCCATGTTCCGCATTTGATAATTTTTGGAATTTTCTTTTATGGACGTCGGTATGTAGGGGATTGGTGGATATTTGTCCAAATTTACAGACCCAGGTTTTCATGCATGAGTGAGCAGGGGCAAACTGTGCAATCCAAGTTAAAACTGGTTTGCATGAAGTAGCGGTGGGATTTAAATCCAATCAAAGGTCATGGGAGGGTTAGGGTTAACCCAAAAATTTTATCTCCCCAAATTTTGTTATACATAATGTTAAAGTGCTTATAAATACCTAATCAAATATGTGTAATACATGCATATAAGTTACTCTGCTTACATGACGGAGACTGTTGAACATGAAATGTGTCCATGTGTTACCGCTTGATTGGACCGCTATATGACTTCAATACTGGTTATAACCAGTTATAGGGAATTCCTGAAGCACAGAACGAAAGAAAAAGAGAATAAATATAAAAGATACAAAAATAGATTGACAGCAATTATAAGAACACATAAAAAAGCCTATTATGATAAGTTGTTAGAAATACACAAAAATGATATTAAAGGTACTTGGAGAGTGTTAAATGATATGATTAAAAAAAGTAATAAAAAGAATTTTGCTACATATGTTGTTAAAACTGGTGACACTGTGGTGGAAAATACAGAGGACATCGTGAATATATTTAATGATTTTTTTGTTAATGTCGGTCCTAATTTGGCAAAAGATATTACCAAGTGGGAAAAGGATGATAAAACCTTTAATTTTGCTATTGAAAACAATAATTCAATGTTTCTAGGTGGAGTTTGTGAAAGTGAAGTGTTGGAAGTGGTCAGGAAATCTAAAAATAAAAAATCTACTGATAGAAATTCCATTGATATGTCACTCATAAAACAAGTGATAAACAGTATCCTTCAACCATTCACGTATATATGTAACAAATCATTTCAAACAGGTACTTTCCAGAAAATATGAAAATAGCTAAAGTGATTCCGATTTATAAAAATGGTGATAAGCACATGGTGTCAAATTATAGACCGGTGTCACTGTTACCACAGTTTTCTAAAATTCTTGAGAAACTGTTTGTAAAGAGGTTAGATGACTACATAGACAAATATAGGATATTAAATGATCATCAGTATGGATTTAGGAAAAACCGATCAACATCTTTAGCAGTAATGGAATTTGCAGAAAATATAGCAACAGCGGTGGATCAGAAACAACATACTGTTGGTGTTTTTATTGATTTAAGGAAAGCATTTGACACAATTGATCACTCAATATTACTCCGGAAATGTGAAATGTATGGTATAAGAGGTGTGACGCAAAACTGGTTAAAAAGTTATTTACAAAATAGGTCTCAGTATGTATCAATTGGAAATACAAATTCACAACTTAGAAACGTAACATGTGGGGTCCCACAAGGTTCAGTTCTGGGACCCAAGTTATTTATACTTTATCTAAATGATATCTTTATGGCATCTAGTAAGTTAAAATTTACAATATTTGCAGATGATACTAATTTGCTTTATTCGGGAGTAAATATGAAACAAATATTAGAAACTGTGGAAAAGGAATTGAGCAAGTTAAAAAAAATGGTTTGATGTAAATAAGTTATCACTTAATGAAGATAAAACAAAATTTATGGTTTTTGGTGGTGCTAGGGGAAGTGATGATATAAAACTGAAAATTAATGAAATTGAAATTGAAAGGGTGTATGAAACAAAATTTTTGGGAGTGATTATTGACCATAAACTCTGTTGGAAACCACAAATAGAATATATCAAACGCAAAATGTCCAAAGCTGTTGCGATTCTTTATAAAACTCGAGACTTGTTAAGCAAAAAATGTTTGCATATGTTGTATTGTTCACTTGTAATGCCATATATGTCATATTGTGTGGAAATATGGGGCAATGTGTATAAGACTAATTTAGACCCAATAATTAAACTCCAAAAAAAAGCTATTAGAGTCATAAACAAAGCTGGTTATCTCCAATCAAGTAATCCACTTTTTGTAGAATCTGGTTTGCTAAAATTTCTTGACATTGTATATTTAAAAACAATGGAATTTATGTTTCACGTTAAAAGTAAAAACCTTCCTTTTTGTATTCAGAAAATCTTTAAGTTAAGAGAAGGACATTATAATTTAAGAGGGATGTTTGTGTTTGAAAAGTGTAAAGTAAGAACAAACGTTAAATATCACAGTGTTTCAGTTATTGGTGTCAAGCTATGGAACGAACTGAAGGATGAAGTGAAATTGTGTAGCTCACTGTTGAGTTTCAAAAAGAATTTAATTGGTCAAATTATGAAGGGCTATGAGAGTAATATGTTTACAAAATAAATTATTACACTGAATGTAGTATAATTTAAGTTTAAGTATTTATCTGCTGCAACTTAAGGTGTGGACATGGACTAAGGATGTCAATAGGAGAAGCAGAAATAAGCCTCCGGCTTCAGCTTCTTCCTTTTTCAGTTACAAAATGTGTTAATTTTATGCTTGTTTGTTTCTTTTTTAATATGTAGGTGTTTTGTTTTGTTGTCTTTTTATACGTGTGTGTTTTGTATCTTGTATTTAACTGAAATAAACATTCATTCATTCATTCATTCATTCATTCATAACTCCCTCTGATTCTTCTAGACCTAACTGTGATACAGTTATGCCACAGATATCATGATAATCATCTCCATTCCTTCAGCTTGAATCAGTATTAGTCAAGTCTTTGTATTTTAGTATTAACCTTTATGCACTTTTGCCCATATAGGTGGAACAACTTTGTTTTCAGACACATTTCTCTTTTTATTCCTATTTATACACATCAGTAATCATCTTAGAAAAGGTGCAGCAATTACAGACTGAGTTCCAGTTACTTTATCTATCAAGAATAAATCACAGTGTTGCAGTTATTCCATGAATTATTTCATGAGAAGAAGTAAAATATATTTTATTCCAACTTTATGGGCAACAATGTATTTACAAGGTACTTATGTCAAATCTGCCCTGTCCACTCTTATCATAAAACCTGAAAGGAAAACGGTAATGTAATTTTTAATTGTATGTACTAGTGTTCAATGTCAATCTACATCTGAAATGTCATTGCATTTTGTAACATTTCTAAAGCTTGAATAAATGAACGACATTAAGCCCCGTCCACAGTAATGCAGATATTTTCTAAATGCCATTTAAGGTGGAAAAAAAGTTAACTTCAAAATACTTTCTAAAGTGAAAAGTTTCGAGAATTCCAGTTTGTGTACATCTGTGTTGACAGAAAAACTGAGATATAGGAACACTCTATTTTGTGCATGTCTGTTATTTCTTTCTGCACCTGAAACATCAAATCCAGGTTTACATCCGTGTATTATCTGTACGTCAGCACAGACACCTTTAGAAGACAGACTGGCCACATAATGTAAAGGATACAGTTTGACCTCACTAACCAACGCTTACTTTATGTCATTGCTGCTCATCTTCATGACAGATAAAAGCCTCTGTTTCTGTTACATCCAGTATTACCCATGATATCCACAGTTTGAAGTCTGCCAGCAACAACAATAGTTTGAGTGTTTGTACCAGTTTGCAGTCGTTCTGAGGTTTGGATTTATTTCAGGGTTCATCCTTTACAACCATGACAGCGCTAGATTCTTTTTGACTCTTTGATCCTTTCTGTCTTATGTTGGAAATCCACTGTGGACTTGTTTCTATGTTGTATCAAGAGCAGGGCTGTTTCAAGATATCTGGGGGCCCTAGGCAAGAAAGTAAAGTGAGGCCCCTAATACGTGAAGATGTGGTGGTCGAATCACCGAAGAAGAAAAATAAAATCCAGATGTGATTTCCTGTTTTCTGGTGCATTTAGTACTAGTACTACTTATGATAAAAGGATAAACAAATAAAATTATTATTATTATTTATTTATTTATTTATTTATTTATTTTTAGGCCTATTTATTATATAATGATATGCAATTAGTACTGATTGTGATAGATTTAATGATAAGATTTTTTTTTCCTAGACCGTGATGTTACTAATTCCATGTAGCCTGATAAATACCTTCAGCTTGTGAGGAGGTGGCATTGTCACTATCAATTGGCGCTGACAGAAATTTAAGCAAAGCACCTAAAAAAGAAAAAAAAGAAAAAAAAAAAAAAAGGCATTTGGTGAGTAGGCTTACTTTTGTCCTTATCCTAGAAGTATATGATTAAAATGCGGAGGATTTGACAGTAACTTTGCAGGAGAAGAACTTCACTTCCCATAATGCACCAAAATGTAATGTCAGACCTCATTGGCAAAACTACCTGAGCACATGGTGCAAAGTGTTGTGATGTGTTGATGGGCAAGTGTGGGAAATATAGATAATTACAGAGTTTAAAATGTAGGATTGTGATTACATGGTTCACAGATATGGTTCACAGACACTGCCATTCTTTTTTTTTTTTTTTGATGTTGTATTTGAATATTCTGAATATTTGACGAGTTTGAAAAGTGTTGTAATTTCCTAATTATTGTAATTGTTCCTGAAAGCCTCATGTATTGTTTACGTGCGCCTCCTTGAACGTGAACAGAGCTCAGTTCGGCAGTGAGGGCACACAGCTGATGTGAGGAACTGAACAAATGTTGGCTTGAAAATACAAACTTTTGCTGCAGTCCTACTCTAGTCCTCTTCTGTGCCTAAACCAGCTGACACACAAGGAACAGACGTATAGATGAGAAGGACAAACGCAATGGAAAAGGGACATTTTTCTCCTAATGGGATGGACTGATCACCAACGGAAATTGCTAGCTAACCGAAAATGTCCGGTGAACTGGATGGATTATTTGGCCAAACTGGATGGGATTCATAGGAGCAGACGATTTAGTTTGGAATAAAGTTGTGTGGGTGACCGCAGCAGGGGGCAGTCAACCGTCCAGAGTAAGTGAAAACACTTCAGTAGGCTTAGCTTTGGCTTTTCATGACTAAATACTTTTAATGCTGTCGTACTTCGGTTCTCCACATCCAAATTATTTAGCTCAAAAGAAGTTTTGGAACGCTGTACAACAGTAGAAAAGGGCGATGGAGAAGTTGTGTTTCTTCTCTCCTTAAATTCTTCAACAGAACACAGTTGTGTTGTGTGTATATGATTAGTTCTTGAACTGAATCCTCTCCCTCTCATGCTAACATCTGTCTGTGTGTTTGGTCACTGATGTGAGGGCTTTTGTTCACACACTTTCAAACATATCACACAGTTGTAGCCTGTTTGGAGAAAACAATGGTTTACTTAATACTTACCGCTGTGTCGTCGGCGTTTTTCCTCTTCTTCTTTTTTTTTTGTCTTTTTGCAAACCCTGAAGGGTAGGAGCCCTTCATCATTGGTGTTCTTTTAAAATGGCCGCCGCCGTGCTCAGTGTGGACAGACCGTTTGTTCCTCCACTGACACAGAGTGGGGGGTGTGATGGGGGGTGTGCGAGGGCGGAGGTCACGTCTACATGACCCTCATAGCCATTGTCATTGCATAGGGGCCATCCCTCTAGTTTGGGGGGCCCAGTCACAAAACAGTACAGGAGAGGGTTAGCGCTGCCTCACTGTGGTGGTTTGTTTATAATGGATGTTTTTGAATAAGTTGTACAGATAAATGACCATGCGGCCATTGGGGGCCCTCTTCAGCGAGGGGGCCCTAGGCAGCTGCCTACCTTGCCTACGTCATCCCGACAGCTCTGATCAAGAGGACAGTAAATAGAAAATATAATGTGACCTCACCCTCACCTATAACATGCTCTCAGTATGTCATCAGGTGTCCCAGATGTGGCATAATTTTTTTTTCCACTTTGTCCCGTTACTGGAGATAAAGTGATTGTGATGCCCAACAATGGACAGCTTATGTTTGAAGTGTCTTATTATGGCAGCAGATGAATATGTTTAGAGTTTGGCATTTAGGCTGATCACTCTCCACATACATCTTTTCCACTGAGCTGATTCTAGGACTATTTCATGGACGATACTAGTGTTGGTCTCCAGTTGGTTCTTATTGATGACCTTCCAGGAACTGATTTGTTTTTCCATTGGTCAAAAACCACCATGGAGCGACGTTATGTTACTGTATATGAAGGAAAGAGACAAACAAGTAGATACCCTTAAGGTATCTAGTGGTCTAAATACTACTGCTGTTGGGTCCCTGTGGTTTAAGCTTTTTAGGTGACAAATTTAAGGTCTATTTTTCCACTCACAGCCTACATCACAGGTGTCAAACATGTGGCCCGGGGGCCAAATCTGGCCCACCAAAGGTTCCATTCTGGCCCGCGGGATGAAAGTGCAAAAATTAACCTGAACAGTCAAGGTTGTCCAAATCATTTTGGTTCAGGTTCCACATACAGACCAATGTGATCTACAGTAAAAATAACAACACAATGAACCCATAAATAATGACAATGACAATTTTTCTTTGTGAAAAATTACGTGGAAAAAATTTAAGTGAAAAAAATAACATTACACTGCGAAAATATTTACATTTACAAAACTATTCTTTCACAATAAAATGCAAATAAATACATAAATAAAAACAAAGATGACCAACCTAAAATTGCACTAATTTTTCAAATGAAATTTCTGTTTTTTCAGGTTATTCACATCTTTTTTGTAAAATGTAAATATTTTCATGATTTAATTGGGGTTTTTTTTTGTACTAAAACAAAAAGAAAAACTTGGATTTGTCATTATTTATAGGTCATTATAGTCATAGTCTAGTCATTATTTTACTGGTCTGGCCCGCTTGAGATCAAATTGGGCTAAATATGGCCCCTGAAGCAAAATGAGTTTGACAGCCCTGGCCTACATGAAAATTCATTCTGAAATTGGTGAAAATGTGTTATGACTTTAACTGTTTCCATTAATGGTTAGCAGTAAGAGCCTAGAGGTGGGTAATCAGAACTGATTTTAGCACAGCATGAACAGCCTTATCTCAAATATACGGCAAGTTCTGATTTGACAAGGGTGGCTGGTTTTTGCACTTCATACAAAAAACAGTAGTTTTCTGAAAATTATTGCTTACAATTGTATTTTATGAAAATACCCTCTTAATTCACAGAAATAAAAATAAATCACAAAAACTACAGCTGGCATGAAAATAACACCTCTAAAATGTTAGAAGCTATGCTAAATATAACTATAACTTGATTGATAATTTGATTACTGCAAACTCCCTGTCTTACACCACTGTTTTTTATATGTATGTGCATGTATGTTAACTTCTCTTTATTGTTAAAACCATGCATATTATTCTTTCATTAAGCTAAATATGTTGTATACGTTATTTGTGTTATATAAATGTTTTTCTTTTTTTTCTTGAGGTTGAGACTTCAGATAAGCTTGTTGGGCTTTTTACCGCCTCTGCACTGTTTTGGTTTTCTTTTATCTTTCTTATGTTTCTTTTTTCTTTTATCCATGCAAAAATAAACTGAACTAAATATAATTATCACTATAACTTAAATCTCATATAGGTGAAAGAAATAAACTGTGAAGTCTACATACCGTATAAAAGTGTGGTAAAGCAGTGGGTCTTGTATGAAACATGTTGGCTTTCCCGTTAACCGCTAATATTAGCTGCTAGTTAATGGTTTGTAAGAACCAGTGCGTTATTTACTGTCACTGTAACCAGATGATCGGCCCTGCTGCTACAGCACTGAGAGTGGCTTTATCTCAGCAGGTTCTTTCGAAATACAGGTTACATTGTGTCAGGACAGACAGCTATGCATGCATGCAACGCAATGGCAGCATTCATGTGTCAGAGAGAAAGATGGGAAATTCTTGCACTTTCAAGAGACCACCAAATTGGAGGGTGGGCTTGGTAGATGATGTGTGGAGAGAGAAACATAAAATAGGTGTTTGCAGTAGAACTGGTTTCTACACTCACTTGTTGTTCCGGTAATAAACTGGCATCCCATCGACCGGAGCAGGCTAATATTGTGTAGTCTGATCTTGGCATTCACTGGTAAGATTGATTCAAGACAAAATATGTGCACGAGTAGTTTGTTTGAGGGAAGTTAATCTGAAATGCATGATTGACTCAACCAGTTTTTAATGGGTCTGTGGTTGCTCACAGTGACATAGGACTCCATGTGGATGAGCAGACGACTTCCCAAAGTGCCTTTTAATTGATCCACTTCTTCTATCCATCACCTGGTGCCAGAGGAAAAGGTCCACCAACTGGCACATTGACTTGATACTCTTCTTCAATGATGCAGATGATGGCACTAGATGCAGTAGGAGGCTTTCAAGAAGATCCAGATGTGAAATCTTAATCACATGGAAGGCACTTCCTCACAAGATCAGTAAAACCCAATGAGGTGGAAGCCTGATGTGATTTACAGGATTCTGACTCAATAATCCATCTCATTTTCCCTCACATGGGGCAATAAAACCAGGCTCTTATTCACAAGTGATGTCTTTTTATTCATCAATAAAGAGCTTGAGAGGGACATGGAAATGAAGTGAGCAACATCCACTGACAGAAACTGAGTGGAGTGTGGAGGAGATGCAGACAGGTGCAGGGTTCTAGTGTCATTGTTTTGATTCTCTGCATGTGGCCAATAGACCTAATCACAAATAATACTTATAACAGTGTCGCTCACTCCTTAATGTTTGAGTTATTTATGAAGCAAAACACAATCATATCGCCATCGGACTGCTTTAACTGCACACACCAGGCGGATTGTTTGAAGAGTGTGTGGGTGTTTGATGCCGGAGTCAGTATTTGTTGGGTATTTCTGCTCCTCTGCACAGTTGGGCTTGGTTGTATTTGGGACATTGATGAAAAGGGATGGGGACAAAATGTGGCTTTTTCCCATCTGAAGGCATTGTCTGTGTCATTGGGCTTTCAAAGTGTTTTATCAGCAGAGCGCAAAATGGTTGTGTGAAATTTGCTGTGCAGGCTTTACTGAATTGGCAGTGGAAGGAGTCTATTCTTCTCAAGATGTCTGGCTCAGGGGCGTGGAATTTCCACAATTCGTACTTTGCTTGCAATGTATTTCTTATTTAAATGAAAAGGGCCTATTGATGTGGATCTCTTTGGTCCTTCAGTCATAGAGGGGTTATTTCATGGCTTATGTCTATCTCACTTCTCACTGATGCTGGACTTTGAAGTGTGACATTAATATGTAAAACTGCTACAAGGCTCCATTTAGAAGTCAGATATTTTCTCTGGTTAAATCACATATTACTGATGTGTCACTTAGATGAACTCATATGGTGCATTTACTGAATATCATGTAGTTATTGACGAATAGCATTTTTAGCATTCACAAGCCCTTACCAACATTGAAACCGCTTATTTTTCTGTTTAAATTGCAATTGCTTTAAATAGTAAATCATAACGAGCTAATGTAAATGGGAATAAAACCTAACTGATGTGAGATGCTGTACATAATTCAAGGCTTTTGCAAAAACTGCAGATCCATGTTTGTGAAGACAGTCACATGTTGTGGTGATTTAGAAGGTTATAGATGTTATGGTGCTTGAGTACCATGGGTGGATGTATTGATTTTTCTGAAGTTACTGCTGGTTGCCTGGCAACTTAATGGTGATATAAGATGTGAATAAATCATTGTGTCTGGCTGAGAAGTACTCATAGTGGTTATTATCAGCGTTTAAAGTTTCAGTGTAATATTAACTGTAGGGTAGATAGAGAGTGTAACCATCTTAATAGTCTTTGCCTTCTTTCCTCTGTGCAGATGTTAAAAATGTGAAATGCCAATATTTGTTTAATCCATGTTGGGTCTTTTAGTTAACACACTCTCAAATATAAAGTGGAAAAAGAAGAAGAAGAGGACATTTAGTCTGAGCTATTGTAGAGATATGTGTGTGTAACATGGTGAACTCTGTGGAAGGATTGTGCTCCTTGTGAAACTGTTCATTTGATGGTAACAAAAACACTGATTCTTATTTTCAGGCTATAGAGAGCTGCAGACCCACGCCTTCCACTTGAACCTTATTTTGCGAAAAGAATCTATTTCAGTCAATAGAGAGAGTCAAGTATTTTTTTAATCTCCTATAAATTTTGCAAAGTATGATGATTATCAGTTTAAAAGATAATTTTACAAGACAAGACAAGTTGAACTGTATGGTAAAATTACTGAATTATCGGACTGTGAAAATGCATAAATATAAAGACTATACACCCAAAAGTCATGGAGAGGATGTCGTCATAACTGTCTCTCTCCACCATCTGTTCAGTGTTGCTGGAGATGTCTCTGCAGATGAACTCTGGTGAATTGTGTGAACCTTTTCATGTGGCTTGTGAAGATTGAGGTTAAATCTGCCAGTGCACTGAATGCTTTGGAGTTGATGACATGCGTCACATGGGATGAGAGAAGCAGTCAATTGAGCTGCTAACACAAAACTAAATGTTTCTTTACTATCTCTGCCACAAAGTGCGACCTTATTGGCTCATACATTTATCTTTTAATTTGATAAACGTATGTAAATAGTGACACAATTCAGTAGGGATCAGAGTTTTTGTCTCCTGCTACTGACCGCTGGTCATATTTTTTCCAAAATACAAAAACAATATTTCACAGTGTATTGCCTGGACAATGTTCAAAAGAAGATGCTTTCATGTTAACTGCTCGTACAGGGACTGCAGTTCTGTCTTAGAGACAAAACTCTGGGTAAAACATAAATAGATGACCCTCCCTTTCACCTATGCAGGAGGGGAAAGAGGAAGGGGAAGCATGTGTGTCACTTTCATTACATTGTAGAATAATTCCATAGAGTTTTATGATGGTGTGGGAGTTTATGTGGGCTTTAGAACAAAATTACAGACAAAACAATCAGAAAACAAGTATGCCGGGCACAACAAAGCCTGCCCCTCGCACATATTTCGCCCATTGTAAGTAAATGGGAAGATTTTTAAAAAATCATAAAGAATTAACTTTGACCTACCTTAGCCAAAATGTAATGACATCTATTCTGGGTCACTGGCAATATATAAACCTAATTTGGTATGAATTCAACCAATAGTTTTGCTGCTAAAGTGTTAACAAACAAAGAAACAAAGAAACAAACAAGGGGTGCCAGGCACATCAAACCCCGCCCCTCGCACGTATTTATCTTATTTTGGCATCGATCCAGCTGATGTCATCAACTGCCTCTATATATGTGCCTGGTTTGAAGTAAATTGAAACACAATTGATGTTTTTATAGACATTTGAAATTTCACCCATTATAAGTCAATTGGGAAAAAAAAGATTTAAAAAAATTCATAGAAAATTTGAACTTTGACCTATTTTCCCCAAATGTAATGACATCTATTCTGGGCCACTGGCAATCTATAAACCCAGTGTGGTATGAATTCAACCAATAGTTTTGCTGTTAGAGTGTTAAACAAACAAACCAACCAAACCAAAAACAGTACCCCTTGTCTCCCCTTCGGGGGACGGGGTAATAACATTTTGTTTTTCTATTGTTATCTGCACTGACTATTTCCATTCACTGTATGGGTCACTGGACCACCACCAGGGGCCATGTATCAACAGTTAAGTTTACACAAGTGAGAAATGCCTCATACTTTGTAGGTCAGTATTTACTGGACAGATGGAAGAGTGGTATGGAGCTTCTCATGTAATGAATGTCTCATATGTGTATCTAATGTATTAAGCACAAAGTCTTGTTGTTCCTTTAGGGTTCATCAAGGAAGAAATTGATTTATATGTACATAGTAGATATTTACATATGAAATATATCGATGAGTATCTATGAAACCAGGTCTGGACAATCTGTCCGTTACATCATGGATGATTTTTAGTTTTCATATGATCTGATTTTCAATTGTGCAAATCATGTTAATAAATAAATTAAAATTCCACTCACTTTAAATGTACTAAGCACTAATATACAGTCACGGAAAAAAAATATTAGACCATCAAAAGTCATCAAAAACAATGGTTATGCAATCAAGTACTAACTCCTGTGTGTATTATGTGACTAAAACAGACAAAAGAAAACATGGAATACCTAAAAGTACTGTTTATGTCAGCACAATGCCATAGATATTGATATAAGAACTTCAGTGATTTTGGTTATTATCAAGAAAACATGGAAAATGGCTAGCTATCAGCTCTGAAATTCAACTCTTATGAGCTATTTTTGTTGTTATCATTATATTTGTCCAAACAAATGTACCTTTAGTTGTACCAGGCATTAAAATGAACAAGAAATTGAAGAAAACACAGGTGGTCCAATTATTTTTTCTGCGACTGTAGCTATACCAGTCTAAATATTGCAGTGATGTTTGTCCTCAATGCCAAAAAGCAGAGGTTTTAGTCACATAAAAACAAAAAAGCCATCACACCACAGCCTAAACATTCCAGAAATCTGGGGAAAACAGGAAGAACTTGTTGTAGTTTCGTTATAACTTGCATATATTTTACAAGAGTTGAGACAAATCTTTGTGGATTGTGATTCTACCTCAAAATATCGTTTTATGAGTTTTTGACCAGATGACCAGCCCTAAGTGTAACAAGTATGTACAAAATTATAAATGAAATTATTCCATGTATTGACATATACACTACAAATATATACCTTGTATAAACAAATGGTGATTTTATGTATTTTATAAACTCATAAACCCACAAGGTATTATACAGGGTGTCCCATAAGTCTCCATACATAGGAAAAATAAACGTTTCTTGACATAAACCATTTTTATTTATATAATATGCTCTATATGACTGCCATTTTGTCGGGAACACATTTCAATGCATGTCCTCCACTGCTGAACAACTATAAAGAAGAAATATAAAGGAATACATGTTAGAACCATATATGTATGGAATGCATTATGTCTCCTATGTATGGAGACTTATGGGACACCCTGTATATCATAATACTATTCACCATATCTGTTATATTTACAGCAACACCATTCATGTACCATATGTTACCTTTCCATCCCCAGTGTTTGCTGGTTTCTCTCTGTCAGTGTTTTTCTCGCCTTGATATGTAAACTGCCCTGAGTTGATCATTGTTTTGATTTAATGCTTGATTAAATATAATACGATTTGCCATGATTATATTGTGTCAAGTTTCTCTTTGAACTTGCATCATCTGCCATTGCATTAATTCTTACAGCAGAAGTTGTAGATGCTCTTTTCATATTCTGTACCATCTAAGTAAAATTACAGGGAACGTAAGGATTGACAGGGACAGGTAGTAATTTTCCAGTGGTTGCGCTTGTTCCTTACGAGGTGACAGGTGAATAGTGTTCCCCTGCGGAGGGAATGATGACTTAAGCATTCAAGTAAAATGCTGAACACTCTGACTCACCACAGGTACAAACTAGAGTAAACTGTGTGGAAAAGATGTGTTTTTTTGTTTGTTTCTTAAGATGGATGCCTCATGTCAAACCGTGTTCTACTATTTGCATTCAGCATTTCCTTTTTTTTTTTTTTTTGGCTTTTGTTTTTCTCTTTATACTTGTCTTGCACTGTCCTGCATTTCTTAACTCAAAGGATAGTAGTGTAGTATTGTTGTAGTGCACTAAAGCTGATCACATTGCTCATTGCTGGAAGCTCCTGTATTTATGGCCGTTCTTTATTGCTCCCAATCGATCTCTACATAGCCATTTTCTATCTAAAAATCAATGCCCTCATTGCATTTGTTTTTCTTTCTCGACCTGTGCCTAATTTCATTGCTCAAAATAAAACTCCATCTGCCTCCTAAATATCATTCATCTTGAAATGTCACTTTGTATTGTATTGTATGGGACGTGATGGTGGTGGTGGGTGGGGGGGCCAAGAGGGAGCCATGTTTCTGTCAACGTAATTCAGGCACATTTAGACTAGTGCCGCCATTGTTCCTGTTGAACTCTAGCATTTCAAGGACCTCACCATACTGTAAAAAGGGAGCTTTAGGAATATATGACAGACATGAGAAGATGGTCTGGTGATTTGTGAAAGGAAGAGCCCAAAGGATGTCTCGTAACATCAGTCCTTTAATGGCAGCTTGAGCTGTTAGCACAAGGACAAGGTTAGCTGGCATCTGTTTGTCCTCAGCCGGGCTCCTGACAGGTTCAGGTACGAGGGGGTGCAAGGCGCCGATAAGGAGACGCTTGTTTCAAATCCAACACGACAGCCATGATTGGATTTTAACGTTGGAGAGTAAACATTAGTGAATGTAAATCTCTAGGAATAAATGTGTGTAGGAATGTAAAATATTTGTGTGTGGGGTGCTCAAATATAGACTGTTTCAGGGTTAATCCTTTATGAACCTATGAACCTCAAATGTGTTTACACTGGAATATGATCTATGTTTTAGTTTTACGCAAACTTCAATATTTAGTGGCATCAAATGGTGAGACCCCTTATCCCACATTCCCCTACGGCAGCATTAAAATATTAAAGACTCTAAAGGTTATCAGAGCCTGTAATGACTCTGGTCCTCAGTCTGACAGGTAGATAATGCACCTTAATGCTGGATGCCATCTGATATGAAACACAAAAACTGAGAAAGTTTGTGTGTCCGAGCTACTATTTAAACATAAACACGCAACATAGTTTCAAATAAATGGAACAAAAACACAACAAATCTTATTTTCTTGTGCACACTAATGAAAACATGATTACCCTGTCCACACTAATACTGATAATGGAACTAAAACCCATAACACCTGCCAAAGTGAAGGTTTATAAAAGCTCTGGTTTGTTTATATCCATGTGGGAAGGCAAACCAAAGGGATTAAAAATACCTTTACACAGGTTGGTGTATATCTGTTGTTGCTTTGTGTAATGAACCTGCTCCTTAAACATCAAATGCAGGTCAGGACAGTTGGTTTTCATTTTTGCAATGTAGTGGACACAGAGATAGTTTGTAAAATTGAGGTCATGTGGACAGATAGAGGGTTTTATAAAAATATCTGTACTGCATGGCCAGGGCATAGGAATAATTATACATATTACATCCCATTTGGAAACTTGCACAACTGAACCTTTAATAATCTTGATAAGGGAAAAAAAAAAACTTTGTATGTCTCATCAGAAATATAAAAGAACTTTTCTCACAATGCATGGGAAAAGTTTAATTTAACATATAATATGCTCTATAATACGTAGCATATACTAGGATGACCCAACATCCACTACTGCTCAGACATGTCCTCTTTTAATGCCCTGTCCGGGGTGTCCGGTCAGGGTTTATGAATTAACGAAAATGTGTGGGTTTCGATGACTGTAACTCTGTCACTTTTCATGCAATCGAAAAAGTTCCAAATCCCACTGGAGGAAAAGACTTTGTGCTGATATATGGGGCATTACAGCAGTGAGAGGCACTGATCCACACCAACCTGAAATGTGGGATGGACAGACCTGTCCATAAACACGCTATAGCCATGGTGGCAAACATACGGCCCACGGGCCAAAACTGGCACACAATAGGTTCTAACCTGGCCCACAGTATGAATTAACAAAGTGCAAAAATTATACTAAAGTTACAAAATAATATTTAAAAATATTCTGCCTGTTACTAAATGTTTTGTGCCTTTTATAGAAACTTCTGAAAATTCTGTTCCCTGTTTTTGTTTTTGTCAGTTATTCCACCCTGTTATACCACCTAAAACACACAGTAAAGCAAAACCTGATATTTTGCCAGATCTTGAAAGTAGAAGTAGTCCTGAAAAAAAGGACACAGGCGCTTTACACAGAATCTAAGCTATATTTTCATGTCACAAATGGCCAAGTTATATTTTAACTGAATTTACCTGAAAAACAAATTTTCTATTCTTTTAGATTCCCCAATTTTTCTTACAAGATTATATACTACATATCACATGTTTTATTTTTACAAGTTGCAATATAGAGTATGGTGCTGATCCATCCAGCTTATGTTACGCCAGTACATACATTAAGAATGTCACACGTCACTTCTTAAATCAACAGTTTTCTAATAATAAGCATTTTTATAAAGAAATAACAATTCTATATTGTTATTTACCCTTTAGTACGATGATAAACTATACAATAAATAATTATGATACTAGTTTTTGCACAGGGATCATTTCTGGAAATGGTGACATGGCTGACAAGCATCAGTATGATAGGATCCAGAACAACCATGTCACATCCGTCCACTGCCACATTTTGTGTTTCTGTGTCAGCTGTTATTGTTTTAGATCCACAATACTAACATTTATGAATAAGAGCAGAATTAGCAATAGTAAGTATATAAGTTTATTACTAATAAAGTACTGGTACTGACCAGATCATCATGGGTAATGTCACATCCGTCCACTAGTTATTTATGCTCTTTCTAATGCTATTTTAAGAATTCTGTTCTAATTTATTTTCTTCTGTTCTATGTTATTATTTTATATTCTATGCTATATTCTGTTCTATATGGAATTTAATAATTTCAGTGCCCCCTCCCCCCACCAGGTGTTAGGGTTATTATACCATATTAACCCTAACCCTATTATACTATATTCAAAATCCAATATTTCTGAAAATATAGCTTCCACTGTCAAATAATATTAGTAGTCTGTGCACAAATGTATTAGCATTATTTCAACACAGTTCTATGCATTTCTTACAACTTTTTTTTTTTTTTTTTTGACAAAAATGGCCACTCATTTGACCCCCTAAGTAAATTTTAGCTGATGTACATTGCCTGTGATTAGAGGACACATTCACTCTTGTTCAGTGTCACAATAAATGTCACAGCATTCTTTTTTACATCCATAGCTGTGTTCATTTGGTTGGTCAAGATCTTATATTGATGATGAAGAGTCAGACCATTGAATAAACTCTTCTTCAGTACATCCCAAACATTCTCAACGGGGTTCAGGTCTGGACTCTGTGGTGTCCAATCCATGTGTGAAAACGATGCCCCATTCTCCCTTATCCACTCTTACACAATTTGAATCCGATGAATCCTGGCATTGTCCAATCTTTATGCCCCCTAGAAAATAAATGGTCATTTAATGAAGGTTTAGCAGCTCACCGCATCTATTGTGGATTAAATAACTTGTTGCAGCTGAAACGTATTAATCATTGCAATAATAATGAGCTAGAAAGATGTTTTTTTTAAAAATTTATTCGTGTATATACTGAGTTCATACACTTTCCTTTCATATGGGTGAATGCTTAAAGTTTGTGTTTATAAGGAAAGTGTGTTGACTCCACAGGGACTTGAAGGTGTATGTTTGTTTTCATGTGGCTTTGTAAGTGTAATCATGTGAAGAATTGGAGCATTGACTATCTTGTACTCCTGGCGACATTTTCTATTAGCTCCAAGAAAAGGGGGGCCTTGAGCTCAACTGAACTGAGAAAACAACTAATTCAGAAAGATGTTCCGTTTGCTTGGCTTAAAAATCTGTACTTTTTGAGTGAATCATTTACAAATGACACAACGGCGAACAAATTTAAGTAGACTTGAGCGTACTACTATTCAGAAAACAGGAAAGGAGGACAAAGCTGGCATTTGCTGAGCAGTCAAATCAAATGAAAGGGCTCCTTCCTGTCTCTAAATGCATTTGATTTGTGGGGAAATGATGTACGCTTGATGAAATGCCACAAAGAATTCCACCACGCTTGTTTCTAAACCACCTCTAGTTTGATTTGCAATTTGACCACAGTGTTTTGCATCCTCGCTCCCCCTCTCTCTGCCCTTGTCTGGTGAGGAGGAGGCACACTGGACTGCATTAATCTAACACATACCAACACTCTTTCTAGATCTTGTTGTGTCATTTTATTATATGCTGTGGAGGTGGAAGATGACAGATATTCTGCAACTAATTCCTGGAATCTGGACAAGCACTTCACACTTCTTGTTTTCTCTCTGTGGGGTTGAGGAGGCTGAGTGTGTCCTGCATAAATCAGACTCTGCTTCTTATTACGGTGACCATGAGAATAAATTAAAATGCCCGCTTTGCTGCTTCATCACAAAAACCAACAACAGACAGAGTAAGCAGGCTCGGCTACATTTTTGTGGAAAACTAATATGAACAATAAGTGGTTTACTGACATATTTCTCCTGCATATGTGGGTGATTCTGCTAATAGCTACTGTGGAGTGGTGCTAAAGCCATGTGTGGAGAATAAAAACGGTGCAGATGGTTTGGCAGTGGCACTTCTTTGAAGCCTCCTTTACACTTTTTTTTTTTTTTGTTAGCAAATTCTCAGTGTTCAGGTTATAACACTTAGCAGTTTCCTCCACATATCACCTCTTATTCTAAAATCATTTTGCTCCTTGGAGCTCATAACCCCTCATTAACAACTGTTTAGAGCTGCTTTTATTGATTTTTTTTTTTTTTTTTTTTTTTTTTTTATTCCTGGCCTCTTGAGAGCAGCATACACACTGTAGCTGTAACGGCGAATATGTTAAAGTTCCTCTACATTTACTATCTGTGTAGGAGCACACGCTTTCAGTGAAATTTGAGAATTGCCTTTAAGTGTTTTTCACTGAAGAATTGAGAAACTGTGAAACAGTGGGAATGCACTTAGCAACTGTCAGGCTGATTATGAATTTGATTTGGACCGTGATGACTAATTGGGCACAGTTGCACCAAGTCTGTTCCAGTCTGGCTCTGTCTGTGTTTACAGCCACAGATTAAATCACATAGTTTTTGGTTCGTAAAGATTGTCGTCTTAAGCCATTCTCAGCTGCTCTCACAAAGATCTGTTTTGTATTATACACTAGAAGGTGGAGACAATGGTTATAGTGTGAAGTGCAATGGTGAAAAATTACATGACAAGGCAGGGAAATAAACACAAGATACATTACAGCAAATGCACCTTTGGGAAAAATAATTGGACCACTGTGCCATGGTAGAGAAATGGTCTGTGGATTTTGGTGGAGCCATACTATTTTATTGTGGTGGTTGTAATGAACTCCTGGTTTGCTGATTCCATATTTCTCAGCTCCTCTTCCTGGAAAACCAAAATGATCATCAGTGACTGACACATTATTCTGGATTATCTTAACCTTATATATGCAGCTGATGTACTGTTAAATTTGGAAATGGGTGCTTCTATGAAACTGGGTTCATTTTGGTACCTGGTACTTTACCAGCTTTTTAGACCCAATAATAAAAGAGAAATATAGACATATTTTCCCCCAGGATGTACCTAATGATGACCTCAGATAAATGCAAAAAAATTACACTCTTGCTCTGTACCATCTCAAAATTAATGAATTTTTTATAAAATATTGGGGCCAAAAATAGGACCAAAATTGGGACATGAAAAGCTACCTAGGTGTCAGTGCATTTGATCTTGAACTCATTGCTGTAAATGTTCTTTTATACAGCTATAAGTAAAGACACTGTGTTAAATTTGTTGATCCTAGTGTTTTTTCTAATCCAGACGTGGGTTTTTCAAGAATCGGCAGTCTCTTTCCAGGTTTCGTGTATAACCCATCGTGTCCACTTGTGTTACATGCAGAATCTGCCCATTTAAACGCAAACAAATCATGAATGATTTTGCAACAGCGGTCATTTTTGTGAAACACTCTGCCTTGCATAATTAGTTCAATTCCCAAAATGTACCTGTGAGAAACTAGAGATATTAAAAAAAATAGTAGCACATCATTTTCATGTTCTTTTTACCGTGTTACATATAGATTTTTGTATTAAAAATAATGTAAAATAATATAAAAATATGTTTTATCTGAAAAATAGTTTCTCTTTTATCTCAGTAAATATTTATGTTTAAAATAGACCCAAAGTGCTTCCAAACTTGCTTCATAACATTAGTCTACATCTGGTTTGAGTTTTTAGCCCCCATGTCCTGTTTTTAGGGACCAGTTTCATAGAAGCACCTGAATGCTACTATTTCCACATGTGCGTTTAAACAGAATTTACTAAATATGTTTTGTTATTACCAGATTTTCATCATGATTATTACAAATCACTTTAATTTTTTAAGCATATTAATGAATTTCAAACAAAATTATCAGTACTGAGGGACTGTATTAATTATACTGAAATTCTACAGAAAAAAACCCAGGTGGTTTAGTAATTATTTCCAAATCTGTACAGTTTTCACTAATTCCCAACATTAGTTCACTCAGCATCCTCTTCCTCTGTAGCCTAGAATGCACACTATTATTCCACTATTATTCACAACATGACAAATCTCTAAATGTGACAAATCAATACATGTGGGATATGTAGATATTATTCCAGTTGTATAAGGATTCTTTGGACATATAAACAGCACATTTAGAAAATGAAATTAATTTATGTGTTTTACTGCAGGTTGCAACATATGGCCCCAGGTTTATGCTCAGCTGGAGCAGAAACAAAGATCCTCTGTGGTAGAGATGGGCGCTCCACAGACAAATCCACATTTCTGGTTGTAACTTTTGAACATTATGACAGATGAGATCAGCAAATTCATGCATATAAACAGATATGGATATAAATGGATTTTCCAGGTGGTGTTTGCAGCAACTAAAGAGTGAGGATGTCTTCACACAGTGGAAAAATTATGTTTAATTGGGTATGCACAACAGTGGAATATTCAGGTCTGTTGGCTATGTAGCAACTTAATTGGAATTTTGTCTTTTTCCGAATAAAGGCAAAAACCAGAATATTTTGTACATGTAAACCTAGTTCTCACAGTAACTTTTTTGTGTGTTTATTTTATTTTCTGCCCAGCTTATGCTGCAAAACTGTAAAACTCATGGTTGTTTTGATATAAGACTCTTAACGGTGGACAGACGGTTATCGTCCACCAGTGTCCAGTCGTCACTGACCAGTCATTAAGTGTGTTGTGGACTGACTCAGCTGTTAGACTTGTGCTCCTCGCTGACTGACAAGGACTAAAATCTGCTCCAGTTGGTAGAAATGGCCTTTAAGTGTCTTGTGCCCAGTCTCAATGCGTCTCAGCTCATCGTTAAGAGTGTGTCCTCAGATGTGACAAAAAGTGACACAACCATGTCGGTTAATGGACAGAAGCAACAGAATGAATCCTCTAATGAAGCCTCGCCTTTACCTTCACATCCAAGACACCGATATTTCCACTGGCCCCCTGACATATACACTATGGACAAAAGTATTGGGACATGTTGAATTCAGGTGTTTCTTTTCTAACAGGGGTCTGGGCTACAAGACAATAATGTTAAATGTCATAATATAGTTTAACATTGTGATAAATATCATTGCATTGCATTGGTTAATTGATATCTTTGCTTCCAAAATGCCTCGGAGATGGTTTTAACATAGTTTCTCTCAACATGGATTTTTTTTTTTATCCATCGTTATGATTTTTAAACGTTACACCTCTAAACTTCTAAAATATTTTTCATGCTCTGATTGTATTTTTATTTCTCAAATTATCATGAACAGGAAATCTTACAAACTGTAGCCATGATGTTTCCCCATATTTTTGTCCATGTATTTTATGAATGTCAATATTTCTTTAGAGTTTTTTAAAAATTTTTTTAAAACTTTTTTGCCGTTACAAAACTTAGAGGCAATTATATAACCACAATAAAGGAAAGAAAAGAAAGAAAAGACACAGACCAAACAAAATCACCTTGATTGTCGGCTTATATGTTAGTGACAAACATATGGGTACAGAAGCATATAAAGCACGTTACATCTTAACTAATTTAGAGAATAACAGGATTCCATCTTATAAATAAGAATAGTTTTAACTGTAAGATGGCAGACATATTTTCCATCATTTGGACGTGTTTAAGTTTTTGTATCTGTTGAGCTATCGTAGGAGGGTCTGGCTGCATCCAATTAATAGCAATCAATTTTCTTGCAATCATCAGCAAGATATGTAAAATATAACACTGGTCTTTGGTGAGAGTTTGTTGAGGTGCTTTTTCTAATTTAAAAAAAAATATAGGGTAATATTTCCTTAAAGTTTAATGGTAGATTTTTCTTCCTAGTGAGATGTGAAGAAACTAGATGGTTAGTTGTGGTAGAAAATGATTATTTACAGACAGAGCCTGAAAAATATTTTAGAAATTTAAAGGTTGAACATTTAAAACTATAGTCATGGATAAAAAATAATAATAATAAAAAAATCAATGCTGAGAAAAATTTAATAAAGACCACCTCTGAGGCATTTTGGAAGCAAAGGTAACAGTTTAAACAAAACCAAACAATGCAATGATATTTATCACAATATAAAACTGTATTATGATGTTTGTCATTATTGTTTTGTAGCTCAGGCCCCTGGGCTACAGAAACACCTGAATTCAACATGTCTGAATACTTCTGTCTGTAATAGATGCTCCTTTTAATACTCCACTTATATCATCAGATACCTTTTTACTTTATCTGAATGTTAGTCATTGGCAATAGCATATAGGGCTTTATCTATGCTTTTTGCTGAACTACCTCTCCTGCTTCTGTAAAAGAGCTATAGAAGAGTTCGAAGAAAAGAAGAGGTTTGTAGAGCTGTGGTGAACCGACCCTGAAGATAGGCCACTGTGAGCGAAGAAGCAATTCTGCGACATTGGAGTGATGTGTGGATAGGAGATATGACACCCGAGTCTAGACACTGGCGGTGGTGAAGGAAGGTCAGGTGGTTAATGGAAAGACTCCCTGGTGTTGATGGGCAGTAGAGCTGAAAACCAACATGTCACAAGAGAGTATATCGGCACTGATTGGCTCAAATAATATGTGTCAAGAGATCGGTGATGGTAGAAGTCTTACAGCCATTTATGTAATGCCACAGATCCTTTAAAAGTCTTACATTTGATCGTCCTAAATTAAAGCCTTAAATATCCTTAAAATTGATAATTAATCCTTAACTCTGGTACTTAAATGAATTAAAAATTCCACAGGCACAATAAGTGATATTGTTACATGTTCTTTGGAAATATTTGCAAAGAATTTGTCACAGTTTTAGTTAGTGTTAGGAGATGGGAATGAGTGGAGCCACCAATAGTCCCTCAGAGGTGGAGGGGTTCAGGTATGAGCTTTAACAGCTTGAACATCAGTAGCAGAAGTCATGGAAAAAAGATGTAATATTAGCTAGTTTGAAATGTGGTTTAAGGCAACAACTGTCAGGCCTGTTTTACTGATATTTATGTGAATGTAAGGTCTTAAAGCAAGACTATGGAGTTTTTCAGCCTTCACACTATATTTTCAAAGTCATTTTTGTGGAACAACAACTCACAATAGGTCCAATTACACTTTGATTGCTCCAAAGCATCTGTATCACCGGCACTGGCACTGCAACTGGACTCAGGTACAGTACTCGGGTACGGTACTTGGATACCGTACTCGGGTACGGTACTTGGGTACAGTACTCGAGCACGGAACATTTGCATTCACATTGATAAAATTAGGTGGACTTTGGGGTCCAACCTACTCAGATACAGACTCAAGAACTGTGTGAAAACACCCTAAGAAGTGGTCAACTCGCTTCTGGGACAATGTCAACAAGTTAGTTTGTCTTAGTAGCTGCTAAAAGAGGAGTAACACGGCCACATTAATTGTTTCAAGTTGTTTTGTTGAAAATTTTGAAGGTGTTTAATAAACACATTAAGTGCATATGTATGTATATATATATATATATATTTTCCCCCCATCTTTGTTGATTCTGTTTGCTTTTGCAAAATGAAACGCGAGGTTAAAAATGAATATTTAATTGTGATTAATCGAAATTAATCCGCAGCAACCCTGTGATTAATCTTTTTAAGAGTTTTAATCATTTGACAGCACTAGTTTTTTTTTTTAAAGACATTATTTTCAGTGGACAGGAAGGGAATGAAAATGTATTGTATAAGAATATGTAACTACAGCTGTCAGACAAATGTAGTGGAATAAAACATACACAACTGACCTCTGAGATGTAGTGGAGTAACAAGTACTATATTTTTCTCTGCGCTGTTGTGGAGGAGATATATGAAGTGGAAAGTAGTCATGTTAAAGTCCCTCAGGTTTGTAAATACTTGCAGTATATTAGTAACAGTTGCATCCTGCAACTAAGATCACTGATAGAAATAATGATTAAGAAATATGAATATAGATAGATGGAGAGAATTAAAAAGATGGAAATAGTCGAGGTAATTTAATGTTAAATTAAGGAATTAATGAATAACATGACGAGTGAAAGGATATTTTGTTGTTTTTTGTCCAGCATTACAGTTTTATCATCAAAACCTTGTTTATCCATATGACGTACAGACTATTTTTTGTTTTCTTTTGTTTTGTTTTTCTCAGGGTACAACTTAATCCTCTTTAGCACTATAGAACAAATGTGTCCCTTGTGTTTTTTGCTTCCTACGCCCTTGGACATGGGTAGTAAATAGATGTGGTGTACCTTTGTAGTGCTGCTGTGTTGTGGTTTGCTGTTCCAGAGGATTATGGTGAATGGGGTCCTTGTGGACGATTATCAGGTCCTGGATGATCCAGTACAATTATCTAATGGGAATGTACTGAATTGTTCTTTTTATATGCCATCTCTGCCTGATGTGTATACTGTATATATATATATAAAAAACAGTATTAATCCCATCTTCTCAGTTCAATATTGCTTCGAGATGGAGTAGCTTGTTGTAGCCTCTCAACCAGAGTGAGATGACAATCTACCAGAGTCAACAAAAAGCCCATTATAGCCACATGGTGGGTGATTACAAGATCAGATAGAAAGTCTCTCAAAGAAAGGAGTCATCCTCCCTTTTCCAGCCGTGATCATCAGGGTGCGGCATGATGCTGACCTGGGAGTAATAGACCTGCATGACCCCTCAAGGAGGTCTGTAAAGATAACCTCACACAAAGCTGGTGACCCCTCCTAAAAACAGAAAGCTTTTGATTAAAAATGAAGAGCTTCTATGTGAGCTTCATAAAAATACTATTACTTCTAATGGGTTTTATGGGATGGGAATAAATAACGCTGACGTGAGGAACTTACCTGTGTCAAGGTTTGGTGATATGTTGTAAGAACTGACCTTTTTTCTGCAAAATGAAGGTGAATGATAGGACTGAACACTCAAGTGAAATATTCTCAAAATCACAATATGGTAAGTGTGATATCCAGACCACTGGAGCTGCACTTTTAGATAAATTGGGTCAAATCTATGCCTTTCATTGTTATTATAAAACCACCTTATTACAGTTATATGAGCTATCTGCTATTATTTTTGCATAATTGTATTAAAGGCCTCCATTCATCTGTATAAAACAACAGCAGGATGAAATTTCCACCATTGTTTCCACATCATTTTGCATTGTTTCAGACCAAGATCTAGGTCTGTGATGACTTATTGTTGTGACTTAATCACCATTTACTGTAATATTATCTTCTATATTTTGCATTTTCAGTTCCTATATTAAATTTACTAATCACTTAAAGTCTTGGTGGTTCTTCTAGGTTCAACTGGACTTGTTTAGCTCTTTTGAAAATGTTTCATCTCTCATCCAAGATATTTCTTCAGTTGTAATAGCTGGTGGGGGAATTTGGACTTTTAAACCCATGGGGGGAGTGGTCTGTATAGGTGTTAATCTAAACTAATGAATTTAAGTGTTAGGGTGGTATAGGGGTGTGGTCCCGGGGGTCAGGGTCATTGGTGGGTATTGTGTGTGAGTTTCAGGGTTGTCGAGCAGGTGGTGAGTCATAGTCCAAGTCCTTCAGGGGGGTTTGTTTGTTTCCTCCTCAGTGACCCTGAACCTCACACACAATATCCACCAATGACAAAAGAGGCAAAAGAGCTAAGCAAGTCCAGTTTAACCTAGAAGAACCACTAAGAAGAGTGATGACCTGGACGAATTAGAACTTATAAAGATATTTAAAGATTATTATATCAAACCAGAGAAAAATGAACACAGTGACTTTCTCAACAAAATATATCATCATAAAAACATGAACATAAAAACAATCGTTTACAACCACTGCCATTAGTCATACTCCACAGGTTTTATAGGTGAACCAATGTTGCAGAAAATAAGAGTGTTTTCATGATGACTACAGAACCTCTGATCATCCAAACAGCTCTTATCTGATACAGATGAAATATTGAGAAACTGCATTTTACCTAAGTTATTTGAACGTGGTGTATTGATAGGATCATTTTAGATCAATAGATGCTTTTGGTCGCTGGTGGCTGGTTAGGTCTTTGAGGGTTAACTGCTTTTTTAATGACATTATCTCATCGTACCTCCTTTGTCTCACAGCACTTCACTTCTATTAGTACCTGTCATTGTTAGTTTGTATATCTATTATTTATGTCAAATCTACCCTCTGCAGTTTTTGTTTACAAAGCCTAAAAGGCAAACAGGAATCAATTCTTATTTATGTTCCATTGTTCAGTGCCAGTACATGCCTCTTTATCCTCCCTAGTTGTACTGCATATGTATTATTAAACCATGGTTAGGGCTGGACACAGTCAGGCATAAAATTAACAGAAACAGACAAACCATTAATCACGACTCTTTGCATGACAGTCATCAGGTATAATTTTATTATTATGGCCACATTTGTCACAGCATACCACTATAAACATGGGCGTCATTAGACCTGGGCACCCAAGGCTTAAGCCTCAGATGTTTTGGCAGTAGACCCGGATCTCTGAGCACATTGGGTTTTTTATAAAGTTTTTTTTAGTTTTTTAAAAATAAGCATGTAAGTAAATACATGTCCCCTTCATTATTGGCACCTGCAGCCATATGTCCATAGGCCTGTGTGTACTTCATGCGTAGTTTGTGAAATTTGAGAGAGAGAGAACTAAGGTACCCCCCACACACCTCCACTGTCAATGTTTACAAGTCCCAATAATGCCCATGACTATAAATTATTAAATTAAGTATTGTTAGTGTTACAGAGATGCCCTGGCCAACAGATCATATTTCCCAGATGTAAGCAAAGGAAAATTCAAATCATGAATTTATTTCCAGTAAAAATGAGATTTAAAAAAAAAAAAAAAAAAAACCTTGTCATTCTCACTAAGATTATCCCTCATGTTTAAACTTTAAAATTCAAATGTCTATCAGAAAAATTCTTTTGCATATTGTTCAGCCTTAGTGTGTGTAAAAGAGGCTTTTATGTAAAGGAGACTCCAAGACCGTAAAAATATCTTGGTGATGGTTAATGGAGAGGTTCACATTGGAGCAAACTGGTGCTTGAACAGTGCCTAAGGGTAACATCATCCTGAAGCTTACAAGGGGAGGCAGATGCACATAAAAGCAGAAATTCTCACCCACAGGGTCACTAAGAAGTGCAGAAGAAAGCACATCCTTAAGTGAGAATGCTTAAGTGTGGGTTAAAAAGAGGTGACAAGTTTGGTTCAGCTAATGCGCAAAGCACACTTAGCAGCGTTACATCTCTGTTGATTAGTTAAACTGTTATTCAACCTCTGTGTGTCAAGGGTGTCGTTAATGCAGTTGAAAATAGATTTAATGCTTGTATTTATTGTCCATGGATTCAAAGACTGACTAGCACTGGGTGCGGTAACACAAGGTGTCATTACAATTATTCATAAAGAGCTGTAAAGTTTTGTGGTCGTCTTTCCTATGTGGAAAAAAAGCTATTTAAGACGTGCAGTCTGCAGGAACAAGCTTCTTTTGGATACTGTGCCCCTTCAGCTGCATCTTGGTACCCAGACAGGGTTCATTACCAGAGAAGATGGCCTGCAAGTAATCTCAACACTTAAACCTCTGGAGAACCCCAGCCGCTAGACACTCAGGGGCAAAAACTTCACGTCTGACTGGATTCATGGGCAGCGTATAATGTCCTCCCATTTGGAAAGTGAAATCGTTCAAAGTTCAGGCAAAGTATTGCATTGGTGCCAGTGCCCGGTCAACTTATTCCCTGAGGGAGGTGGGACTGAGGTAACATATTGCTTGTTCGAATGCACGACGGGAATCCAAGATGCACAATCACATAACTCAGTGCAAATGCATTATTAAAAGTCCGTGGTTGACCACAGTGCTATATATAAGGTCTCACTTCTTCCGTTCAACTCAGGGGAACTTAAACAAGAAATTATCAGTATGTCTATTAAAGCATGTTCATAAAATGTTATACAATCAAAACCTCACTTAAGTAAAGTTATGCAAGTGTAAGGGCCTAAAATGTAGACCTTACACAGTAAAATTGTCTCTTTCAGTGTTTTGTTATTACATATCGTGTTTTTACTTTCATTTTTTTTGCTGCTTCAATGTGCATGTTGCCTTTTACTGTTATAGATGGGTAAGGTCATTTAAACCATTTTAATAATTGTTGGGTAGTTGCATCATATTCTACAACATCAATTTTGTAACCGATTTTCCAAGCAGAGGAGCAACATATTTATAGGGGATTTTTCGCAATTCAGTACAGATCTTTGGAACAGACGGAAGGACTAAATCTGGAGACCAAAGAGTGTAACTACCTGTCCTTTTCTGACAGATGTACACTATATGGACAAAAGAAATGGAACACATTGAATTCAGGTGTTTCATTGCTAACAGGGTGGTGGGCCACAAAGCAATAATGACAAATGTCATCATTTTACATTGTTATAAATATTACTGCAATAAATAATTTAATCTTGTCTTCAGGGTAAATTTTATTTACAATGACATCTTAAAGTCTTACAAAATTCTTCAGAGTCTGTTGGTATTAGTAACTTAGTATTACTAAACGTTGATTTTTTGTAAATCGATGTATGACTTTCATCACAAATTTTTCTTCAAATTTTGGGTCAGAAAAAAATGGAGGGAATCACTGTAATTGAATTGTCGTCTTATAATATGGGGTGTGTGATTGTGAAAAACAATACTTAGACATCAGTTTAATGAATTTGTCATTTTGTAGGCTGATCATACACATACTGTAAGGACCGAGCGAATGGTGAGAGCCTGGCTGTACCCTGTATGCTTGCATGGCGCGTATGATGATCTCCATGTTTGTTGCTGCTGCGGCTGCGTGGAATTCCCATTCCCACAATGCACTTCCTGACAAAATTCCCAAAAAGGCCCGAGTGACATTTCGGTTTGGTATGCAAACAAACAGACTGCTCATGATGGAGCCATCTTTGAAGTTGTTCACCATGAGGGAAGTGATTCAGGTGCATAAACACGGAAAGACTAATGGATTAGTGATAATTAGGCTATCACTCTGGTTTTACAAATCTGAAGAAAAATTTGTGATGAAAGTCATACACTGCTTTAACATTATTGTTTTAAATGTTCTCTAAATTTCTGAAATATTTGTCTAATAATAATCCTTTAATCATAATCCTTTTGAAACACATACTTGGTTTCTTCAACTTTCAGAGAATGATCAACTTTTAATTTAATACAATGTAAAATTTGACATTTATTATGGTAATTATTGACAGCATGAATGAGTATTTTTTTTATTATGATAATATTGCAAGTCCTAGAAGCTGTTGGTGTGATGTTTCCCAGTGTTTTTGTCCATATATCTGTACAAAAAAATCAGCTTTTCATGAGCTCAGAAAAATATGCCAGCTTTCAGCTTTGTGACAGTATATTTTACAGCAAATCCAGGAGGGTTTTAGAAGAGTGTATGTACCTCAGTATGTAGGAGTAGAGGAAAAGAAACACTTCATACACTGGTTTATCACAAGCATCCAAAATCAACAGGGATATGTGGTTTTCATTGGGCAGGAAGGGGATGAAAAATTGAATTCTAAAAAAGAACCAAAGGTACCAGACAAATGTAGTCAAGTAGAAAGTGTATTTGTCTCTGACATGTAGTGGAGAAGAAGTATGAAGCAGCATAAAACTGATGTACAGTGAAAGTACTCAGCTGAGTTCATGGTAAGAGCAACTGTGGTTAAACATGTAAGTTTGATCGACAAAACTTCTCACTTTAGAAAACCTGGCAGTAACACAATGCACAAGCATACAAGAGCTGCGGGTGGGTGGAAATGCACATTGCAATGTACAAAACACTCCTGCCTCTAAGTTCATATAGCTTGTTTCCAGTCATGTTGCTTCACAAAATCCTTTCATATCTCATTTCTCTCACTGCTCAGAGCATGCATTTTAAGGTACTTAGCTCATATCGGACCAAATACCAGACTTATGGTGCGCTCCAGTCACTGACTCTCAGCTGGAATAAACGTTGTGCTGCAGCTTGAAGTGTTAAACCCGGCATTTACTGCAAGCTTTTTGACTGTGATTCACACTGCACTCATCCATGATAAGTGTCTGCACTGTACTGACATTTTTCATCCACCTTAGTGCTTCAAGGGCAAGCCCCTGCTGCAACTATGGCCCCAACTGCAGGACGCTCTGAGACTCCCTTGTCTTTACCTTCAGCTCAGTCTTGGTTATGATTTACTATGAATAATGGAGTGGCGGCGGTGTGAAAGCAGGGTGGCAGCAAGGACACAGACATGGAGAGGACATGCTCCGAGACGGTCACTCTGTGAGCCTCACCACCTCTGCAGGGCACCAAGCTGTTACGCAGAGGTGGGCATATATTCAAGTCAACTCTTCACGACACTCTGACTAATGTTGACAAGAAAGGGGAAGGAGACAGATGAGCTCTTTAAGGATGTTCTGTACGTATGATGATAAGGTGCTATATCATGTCTGTTTGAAATATGCCGTTGCAGTTTTTTCCCGTTCCCTACTTTACATATGTTTTGTATAAAACGTTTTGCAGAGATGGATGTGTAGGTGGATTTTGCTATCTAATTTGCTAGAGGTTTTGCTGTGTTTTTGCTGATTACTCCGCATTTCGGTTGCCTGGCACGACTGACAAGTTGGCAACAGAAAAAATAAATAAATGTTTGTAGCCGAAGCTGAAAATATGATTTTTACACTTCAGAGAGGCATGGAAAAAATCAGCCATAAGGAAGCCTATAGCTCTTATGTCAATATACGAATGGGTGACAAATTAAAGTAAAATCCAGCATTAAGTATCATGATGCCAGAACATGCACAGATGCTCCATGGCATTGGTTCAACAAGTCTGTAAATTCTGCTAGCAGGATGAGTAACATTCTGTCAAAATGTATTCTTTTGTTTGGTGTTAAAACACTGAAAGTGGTTATATGTAATATTTCTACTTAAAAATAGTCTGACCTGAAAATGCCTTTAGAGTGTGTAAGTGTCCTGGAGTTCTGCCAAAGATGTCAGTGGGATTGGATCAGACTGTAGAGATGTGAACTAAATATGTTCATACTGACAGTCTGATTTATGTAACCACTAGAGGGAGTAGTGAGTCACTCTGCTGGTCTGTGATTGTGAGGAAACGTAAGGCCACAGGGCCTTTGACCAAAATGTCAGAAAGTGACCAGATGTGGTGAAAACCACTAAGAAACAACTTTTAGAGTCAAAGAAAGACACAGTGATTAAAATCTAGACGCACTGATGTTTTCACCAATATACATTTTCTGTCAAAAATGCAGAGTTAACAGACATATAGTGTAAACTATCAGCTCACACAGTGACTTGCATTAAGATTTTTAGAGGAAGTGTTATTGTTCAGTGATTGCCAAAATAATGAGTTTTTGTTTGAAGAAGAAAAGTTGATAATAACATGATATACGTAGATGTGTGTAAAGAATGAGCTTAATACTTCAGTGAGTGATACAGTCTGTGGACACTTAGCATTACTGCATTGGTGGTTTTGGTAGCTGTTAAGTGTAGTCTGGTGCATAACTTCTCCCTGCAGTTGGTAGTTTGGAAAATCAATACAACACATAACCACTTTAAGTGTTTATTTTTTCACAGCACTAAAGACAAATGTAAAGGGAAGTATTATGCTGAGAGTTCTGTCTACTCTTTGCTGTCTTTTATAGCTACACTAAATCACAGCTTGTTGTTTAATCAGTGTTACATTGTGGCTATGATAGATGACTTCAGGACATTGTACTATATTGTTATGTGACTGTGACGGCCACAACGTATAATCATCAAACCATACCACTCAGTGAGCCCTCTTGCCATATGGATGAGACATTGTCATCCTGGAAGACACCACTCCCAGCAGGTTCTTCCTTTAATCTGTTACCCAACTGTGCATGCAGTAAAAAAAAGTCATTTTCTATAATTTATGGCAAGCATTTATTCTAATTTAGCCTTTAAATAAATCAACACTCATTGTCATCTTTTCATATTGTATTTAACATAGTTAGTGGTGGAGTCCTGTGAGATTCACTCGCATGTTCTAGATGAAATCAGAGGACAAGAGCAGGACAGCATGTGTACATTGCATGTAATTAGTGTCCACGCACATTTGTCATGCTGACATTATCCAGAACAACCTGTCCTTTGCATTTTCAAGAGGAAACATATTTGCTTCAGCACATATAATTACAGTTTCTGCGGTACTTGAGACGGTGAAGCTGCTGCTATTTTAATGCAAATGGGATTTTATTACTAGCATTATCACCAGCAATCATATTGTAGCTGTTGATCTGTAACTTAAAGTCAATTAGTGAAAAAAAAAACATGAACAGTCTTTTGCCTTTGAAAAAAAGTATGAATTGCTAAAGAGGCTGAGAGACTTAAATATTACCACCATATGATTGCTGTGGGTCTTCTAAAGGATGGATGCTGCTCTAAGAGCCTCATCTTTACTGAGAAGGTTTCTGAAAAGATTTTAATTCAAGCTGCAGGAATTTGCTCCTGCTCATCCATAAGAGTATTAGTGCAGCCCAGAAGTGATGCTGCCTGCAGTTGTTCCAAATTATCCCCAATGTGTTAAATGGGATTGATTACAAGGCCTGACTTTATGCTTGGTCCAAAGTTTTCCCACAAAGTTGGAAACACACAATTGTCTGACTACGTGTATAGATTAGCATTAAGATTCTTCTCAGCTGAAACAAACAACCAGTAGCCCAAAGCATGAAAATAATTCTATACAAAGAATGTACAAACATGCTCACTTGTATCCCTGTCCTCCTTAACATCTAAGGTCCTGTCCATATGAAGACGGTTTTGGTCGTAGCCACAAAAGTTTTGTATCGGATAGGCCTTTTGTCTACACGAAACCGGCATTTTCAGTCACTGAAACGGCAGCTTTTTGAAACCGGGTCCCAGAGTGCATAAACTTGAAAATGCCAGTTTAACATCATTGTCTGTACGATCGAACCGCAACTTTTCTAAAACAGTGATGTCATTGCCCCACCTTTCTAACCTTTCACCCCAGAAGCAAGACGCCACTTCACAACAACAACAAGAAAAGCACTCGGAGAGCGCAGACCTCCGCCAAGACAGATTTGCCCCCCCCCGAATCATCACCAAAATTGAATCATTTCTTCCTTGTGCCAGTATCAACATTTCCTGAAAATTTTATGAAAATCCGTCCTTAACTTTTTGAGTTATCTTGCTAACAAACAAGCACGCACGCACGCACGCACACACACAAAGCAAAGTGATCACAATACCTCCAACAACAACGACGGACTACAGAATAGTGCTTGTGCTACAACAGCTATTGAACTTATTGGAAATATTGAATCTAAATCTTCAGCTACTCTTTCATTACAATGAACAAACAACCATAGCTAACAATATTCCCTACATGTTCTTGGATCAACCATGGAGAGTTGATATTGTTCTTCTGTAGTTTGTATACAGCGCACAAGCTTTATGCGCATGCTTCACGTCTTTTTAGGTTTTTTTGCGTGAGCGTTACAAGGCCACATACAGGTCTGGCATTTGTACTACACCGTTTTCAGTTGTTTTTCAGTGGTTCCATGTGGACGCAGATATTTCCTGAAACGACTCTGTTTACAGAGCACTTTTTTGAAAATGACAAAGAAAAAAACTGAATAGGAAAATATGCGGTTTTGTGTAGACAGGGCCTAAGTGTACAAGGTTGTTGTTTCATTTGTGTGAGATGTGTGTGTCTTTTCTCTCTAGAATGCACTTTGTGTAATTATCCTGCAGGGATGAGTACAGTAGTTGAGCTGAATTGAAGTCAACAGAAAAGGTACTTAAAAAACTTGTACTGTTGGCGAGTCACCATTTATAAGACAAACCTTCACTACCGGCTCTATCGAGCCATACTCAGCAGAGTAGGAACCACAGCTCTAAGTGACAATAATGTTATCTTAACAACATCAAATTACAGTGAAATAACCCCACAACGGACTTAAAGGTCAGCTCAGCATTCAGTTTTTATTGTTTATGTTGGATGAACACAGTTACAGAGCTGAATAACTCAAACACACAAAAACCGTTCTGTCCTGGGAGGTGTGCAGCAGACTTAATTTTCAGTGTGCTCTGGGTGCCAGCTGCTGTGTAATGGTAAAGATAGTTTCTTATTCCAAACACTGACTGCAGGGACCTGCTATGGGATTGCTGACATACTTTTGAAATGAGTGAGAGTGACAGCAAGTCCTCCCAGCTTTTCACTTCTCATTCCACACACCTTGGCTTAATGGGAAGCGTTGGACCCAGACTGCTGCCATGTTCTTGGGATCCCTTGTTTGGATGTGTTCAGCACTTTCTCTGTCTCTTACTCTGTCTTCCAGAAAATACAGTACAATATCCAGCCCATTCATCTGCCATTCTCTTTATCTATTCTTCATTGCCTTTTTCCAATGTCCCCTATTTCCCCCTGGCCCTGTCATACATTTTTCTTTCAGTCTTTAATATTCTGTCTTTTACTGATGAGTGGGACACAAAAATAAATAATAGATAATAATGAATACAAATAAATTATAGACTCCACTCAAGGTGAAGATGAGGAAGTATTTATTGGTATTGAATAATGGAACCTATAGATAGTATTTCTATTCATCTTTTAGACCTTGCAAAGAGATATAACTTTAATGATAAATTCAATATACAAAGCCTATTACTAAAATAATTATATAAGAACATAACACAAAGTACATTATTATAAAGTCCAACATGTATATGTACATGTAGATGTGTGTTTGTACACTTCAGCTTATGTATAATTGTGTATATGTGTGTAGATATTTATTTCTTATTATTAATAATCAATAACTTATGGGGAAGGGGTGGGACTAAATAAGTGTTTACTCCTTACCACTGCTTTTCCAATATGTAGAGAGCCTGTGTTTATTGGTTTCCTCTTGTGTTATAAATCAGTTTTTTTTGTTGATCAATTGAGTTCTTGAGTTCTTCTTCCTACATGGTCAGAATAAAATAAAGTAATTCAATATGCCAACATTCTTTAAAAATAAAATTTAAATATTTGTGGTAAAATGCTCTGTAAAGAACTGCTGACACATCCAGCCCGTAGCAGGCCTTCACAGGATGGTAGCTGGGATGGGCTCCAGCATCCCCATGACCCTCCAGAGGATCGGAAAATTTAAGGAAATCAAATGATGATAAATGTCAAATCATTATTTCTTACAAGATTAAAAGCTGATTTTGGCCAAATATTCAATATTATTTATCCTCGTAACTTGACAGTTACCCGGAACATTTTAGAAACATAGAACATTAAAATCAATAATAAAGAAACTTGGTAAAACGCAAACGTATGAAGTACAGTAAAATGACAAAATAATAAGTATAACACACTTGCTCCAGCTTCCTCTCACTGAAAAAAAAGACACAAACCTTAATAGGTTAATTGGTCAAGGTAAATCACCCATAGGTGTGAGTGTGAGGGTGAATAGTTCGTCTATTTCAGCCCTGTGATGAACTGGTGACATGTTCAGGGTGAACCCTTACCTTTGCCTGTTGATAGCTGGGATAGGCTCTGGCACCCCCCCCCCCCCCCCAACACACACACACACACACCCACCCCACCCTAAATGAGAACTAAGCGGTTCTGAACAAAACAAGAGAAGATTTTCTGTTAAGCTGACATTGTAGACAAATTATACCCAAAGGACAAATGTAAAATGTATTTATGTTTCTACAAAAAGTATGTTACAATAGTGATCATTATTGTTTTATCCCCTGTGGCCAAATGGAATTTTAGCGCCTCGTGGTTCTATTTCTCCACTGAGGTGTTACTAAACCGTCAGAATAAGAAATTACATTAAAATAGTGCCAGCGAAAGCTCAAACTGTGTCACACATGAAAATAGTTCTGACATTTCAGTTCATCCAGCTTTTTTATACCACTGAATGGAGACAAATATCATGATTAGATTAGCTCAAATAATAGCGATATGGTGATTATGTAGTAATTGTGACAGGCCTATTGATGAGTCTGTTTTTCCTCCTCAGTCATTATCTATCTACAGTGTGTTTTTAAAGCGTCTCCCTGTTCTGTTCTGGCAGGCTTTTGTTTTGTTGTGCTTTATGGTCTGGAAATACAAAGTCGCTCCATCTCTCTACTTTATATTCTGCTCTATTCTCAGGCAGTACAACCTTTTGAACTCTGAGTGTAAACACCTCTTAATTACTCTCTGTATGTCCGTGATTTCTCATGTGTATAGGCGCCCCTTTCTCCTTGTCGATAGGTTGGGTGCTCTGCCTGTTTCTGGTGGCCACCAACCAGATTTTAATCTTCTGTCTGTTCCGATAAGTTTGAATCAATTAAGTCATTTCAACCCATTTCACGGCACTCCAGTCAAAGGCTATTTCATCTCTCAGAAACATGACTGGGGCTTTTCTGAATGAGTGCACACCCCTCTCCAATGACAAAATACTTCATTATTTGGCCAGCATGAAAGTGACAGGAGGGGTTAACACTGTGGATGATGAATTGCATTGTGTGGTTGAAGTGCACTCCAGTGTGCTGTCCTATTTAAATTGACAAGCAGCCTCTGCAGCTACATGGCTCAACTCTTCTAGCTCTATCGCAGAAGAGGAGAAAGCAGGGGAATGTGTGAAAAGGTCTCGGGGTGATGAGTGCCCCCATCCACCTTGGTAAGAGAGACTCTTTGCCAACCTGGCGTCCCCCGTGAAAGGCCGGACAGATTGGTTTCCTTTTGAAATGTTGTTGTTTGAGGCGACTAAACACTCATGGGTCAGTGTGTGGCCATGGGGGAAGTGAGGAAGAAACAGGGAGTGAATGTTAGTATTCAGTAATACATCATGTTAGTGTCACTGTTGGATTTCTACAACTGACAGGGCTGCACTTAAGGTTTAGGCACCGTTCTGTCAGTACATATCTGTCAAAGACATGTTATTTGGCTTTGCCTTTCACTTGAAGCAATAATTCATGGAATTTTGAGGGTACAGCCAGGTTTGGGCAACTGCACAAATTTTATGATTTTGCCTCTGTACACCACCACAGTGGATCTGAACTAGAGCTGCGCAATATATCGTTTGGGCATCATCATCGCAGTGTATGTGTGTGTAACAGTCACATTGCAGGTCCTGCAATGTAGGAGGAAAATGAACTCAACATGTTCTCATCTAATTTCAACTTGGCCACCTGACACACTGCACGCAGCAATCCACCAGTCACAATCGTTCTTAATCAGTTTGCCGAAGCAGACGTCATCATGGAATGAGTTGCTGGCCCCCCCCGATCACCACTAAAATTTAGTCATTTGTTCCTTGTGCCAGTATCAACATTTCCTGAAAATTTCATCAAAATCCTTCCATAACTTTTTGAGTTGTCTTGCTAACAGACAGACAGACAAACAAACAAACAGACAAACAAACAAACAAACCCCGATGAAAACATAACCTCTACTGTCCCTTGGCGGAGGTAATGAGCAACAAACAAGAGAAAATCACTGAAAACAAACACTTGGTGCCAAAAAGAAAAGCAACGTCAGTTACCTGAAATTATTTCAGCTACAAGAAGGATGATACTGAAGCATGTGTTCTGTGTCTACAGGTGCAAACACAACTAATTTGTTTGACCATTCACTTCGGCACCACACAGCTATTATATCCTCCTGAGTAGTTTTTCATATCACAATATATATCGCAGGATTAAAAAATAATCACAATATCAATTTTTTCTAATATCGTGCAGCCCTAATCTGAAATGAAACAATCAAGATGCGACTGAAATGTAGATCGGCAGCTTTAATGCAAAAATATTACATGAAGCTTTTAGAAATCAGAACCATTTCAAACATTGTCCCTCCATTTTCAGAGGCTCAAAAGTAATAGTAAAGTAAGCACTAAAAGGTATGAAGGTAAAGAAATAAAATGCTCTTCGGTCACAAAGTCCTTCACCTGATACCAACCCATAGAGAGTGGCTTTCCAGTTGCTGAAAACTAAACTTAGCACAAATGCCTGGAAAAGCATCTCCAGGGAGGAAACTCAGCTGTTGGTGATGTCCACTGGTTCCAGACTTCAGACACTCCTAGTCATGCAAAGGGTTAATTTGTCATTGAATAACAACAAAAGAAATATTTATGGTTTTGACTGTAATGAGTCCTTAAAAGCATGTTTATAAAGCTAATTCATGATGATGATGATGATGATGATGATGATTTAAAGTATGTTCTGCATTGTAAAATGATGTATTCAGTCAAGTTTGTTCCAGTAGTTAAAATTCAGTTTACTGTACCTTATGTAGTATTTCTATGTGGTAAACACTGAATAGAGTGAAGATCTTACCTGATAATTCAAATACAGTAATATGACAGAAATTGCAACTTTCTTCAAATGTTGTACAAAAAACTACAACACTGATTTTCATGAAACTTGGAGTAAAAGATCACAATTTTGGAGCAGATCTGGCAAAAATAACAGATTATTGAATTTTTTTTGACTTTTGAAAGAAATATGTGCTCTACAGTTGGCCTCCCCTGAACCATTTTTGTCCTAACATTTCTGAAATTAAATTGTCCATCTCCCTATCACTAATATTACATTTCTCAACTGGAATTACCCATTGTCTTCTCTTTTATTATTTATTTAACATTGAGTTCAACAGTTATGTAGTTTCTACATAAGTCAAAGATTGTCAGCATTTTTGTGTCAGGTGGGAGATTCTATCAGCAGGTTAATCCAGTATGAACTTTTTCTGGCTTTTGAATTTTAAAGCTGTATGAAAGTGTAGTGGTGGGTGGTCTCATTTTGGGCTGATTTCTGTGGGCTGTCTTACAATACTGAGCCTTGCTGTGGGCTGATGGAGCTGTGTGCTCACAGGCTTTCTGGCTCAGGCCCAGCGTCCACCCTTACATACACTCTGCAGGACCGTTCATTATGAGTCTATGCCTATAAAGTGCCCGGGGGTATCTCCTATAGCTTTCCAGCTGACATCCGTCCCACTTCCAGTCTTCATTATCAATAATTAGCAAGTTATGTACTTACAAAGCCCTGCAAATCCTGTAGATATGTAGATATTTGTACAGACATTTACAGTCTTATTGATTTTTGAGTGTACGTTGATGAAGATACCAAGATTTAACTCTAATGTTAAAAATAGAGATAGCAGGGAGAGCATCTAATAATAAATTAATGAATAATGAAATACTGATGTTTAGTGATGTCCTCTGTCCATCTGGTGTTTCTCTCTCAACGTTTAATGAGGTTTGTAGGGCACACATTAATGAATGACACTTGTCAGCCGCGTGGGGTTTACTATACAGCACATCTGACAGCTACAAGGAAAAACCTTAAAATGTAGTAAATCTTTTACACCTATAGACCTCGAGTCCTCCCACATCTATCTATGCTTTCTGCTCTTAGATCACCCTTCGAAAAGGTTTCAACACTTGTTTTTTCTTTGTGTGTTAAGACAAATGTGGATTTACTTCTGTCCTGGCTACTAAGATTAGAGCGTCTCACCATTTAAGTAAGACGGCAGCTGAAATAACAAATATTTTTTAGCATTCAACACCTACAACTCCCATAAGTGGGAATTCAAAGTCTCACTGCAGCACTTGTTAAATGCTAGGAAAATAATCCTTAATAATAAATGCCAAGGTGCCTGAATGGCGCTGTCTAAAACAGACATTTAACTTTAATTTCACTAAGAATACTAACAGAAGGTGCAAAAGGGATTTAGCTTTTTTGTTTGAAAGATTAAGAAAACACAGAAGGCACATTTTTGGCTAAAACCTGTGAGACACAAAACAGCTTGAAAAATGGGCCAGACTGTGTCCTTGCTAGAGCGGTGCACATTGAATTTAAGTAAACTTCGCTTTTCAACATCGCTCGTCTATGGTTGGCTGATAGACCTGATGCCAAGTTTCTTTGTTCAATTTTTTAATTAATCTCAAAACAAAACAAAATCTTCATCTGCCTCTTGGAGAAAGCAGAACTCTTACTGCTTTGTTCAAAAGAATGAGCAGATAGGGTTAGGGTTTGGCAAGTACAGCAAGTAAAAAAATAAGCTTACAGCCAATAAATAATACTATTTGTATTAAAAGAAAATTCTTTAAATGTGTGACAATCATCTTATACTCACATACGTCTGCACAGATTGTCTTAGGACAAATTTACTTAGTGTTTGATATTCTTAGATATTTTAAAAGTTTTAGTTATACATACTGCTCTACCGTGCAGATGGACTAACACAGAAAATTACACAAACATTGGCCTCATTCAGCATTAGTTCAGTGTATTCTCCAGTGAAATCCTGATCATGTGATTTCTTGTGGTTTGTTGCGTAATTCAGTAAAGTGAATATATAATGTTGTGGTTGTTTCTAAGTGTTTTTTTATTTGTGTTGAAACACTGAGTTAAACACTGGTGTACCCTGGCATTAGTTTCTTTCATTACAGTTTTATTCAGCCCTTTGGCAGATGACTTTGGAGCAACACTATATTTTATTGAGTGATTTGTGTGTACTTTCTGTGCATGCTTAGAGAAGCCTAATTAGACAGCCGTATTGATATTCGACCATTTTGCTTTTTCTTTGTGCTTGGACATTGGAACTACTCAACGGTCCTCAGGTTTTACATCACAGTAACCTTTGAGAGGCACACTGACTATGTTTACATGCACAAAATATTCTGGTTGCCTTTATTTTGTAAAATCAAAACCACTAATAAGATATTAACATGACTAACAAAAATCTACAGTCTACTAATTTTCTTGCTTACATGTGGGTGTACATACTCCATTAAAAATTATGTTTTTAAAGTTTTCCTTTGATGCCAGAAGATCTTTTTCTTAGTCTAGCTGACTATAAACAGGAACCGTGGGTTGCAAGCTGCAGTTAAACACACAAATTAGTTGAACTTTCCAAATGACCCGGATATGTGTCCAGAGAATCCTTATAAAACCTGGAAAAATATCAGCGTGTCCCATGTTGTGACTGGAGAATGCTCCATTTGGAAAAATGGCTAATTCAGAATATTCAAACTAAACATACTGTTTACATGACAATTGTCACATTCAGAATAATAATAAATCATCAAAATCGTAATAAAAGTGGAATAATGATGTGCATGTAAACATAGCCCAGTAGTGTGGTACAAATGTTTGTATTTATCATTTATTCTGTATGTTTAATTCTGTATCTGCTTGTATCTCTGTTGTTTCCTGCTGATTTCTCCCTCAGGGAAGCCCTTGTATAAATAAATTAACATATATGGCACCCTGTGATCATATTAATGTATAAAATTAGCTCATTATTATCTGTGAAAGAGGAAGATTTAATTTCTGCAAGACTGAAATAACTCTTGTACAGGTTTCCAACTGTCAGATCTCTTACTTTGTCTCCTACGGCTGTCTGTGTCTCATTCTGATTTCACTTTGACACTCTTGTGGGATGTCGCATAAAGGTTTAGCATATTGAGTCAATTAAATCAATGAAATATTCTGTCATTCATACAGATGTAAACAAACACTCAGGCACACCTTAAAACACAAACTCAAGTGGATGCTCTGCAGACATCAATGCTAAAATGTTACAGGCAGGAAAGGAAGACAAAACAAATAAAGGGTTCTTCTATTTCCTCATATAAAACTATAATGTGAACTAGACATGTGCACATTTCCTGAAGGAAATGTAATTCATTTGCTTGCCTCTTGCCAGATTTGTGGACTTATGGCCCGGTGCAATGTAAAAGCAACATATAGTACCAAAGAAGGACTGTTTATAAGTAAAGTACAGCATATATTTGGATGAAAGTTATGTTGATCTAGATTGCATTTGTATGTACAAGTTATTTATTACAAAAATGTTTGCAATAAATGTGTGACAGCACAACAGGAAAGAGAAAAAAATAAGGATCAGCTGAATTATTTAAACAGTTTTCCAAAACCTAAATTTACAAATCACATAAGATTAACAGCAGAATTTGTAATTTGCATGAACATTTTTGACAAGCTTAATGTAATGTGTTACATTTCTCACAAACACACACACACACAAAAAACCCTCATGGACGGAGGTCGCAAATTGGACAAGCAACAAAACAAAGTTGCACAAAAACCATGAAAAGGGGTCAAACCAATAAAGGGACCTTTTAGGGGTTCTAAAAGGAGACTGAAAGTACAATTTACAATCACTCACTGAGTCTATCTCAGAGATAGAACAAAAAGATGGACCTAAACAGGATTTAAAATAGGAGTCAGTTGTCAGGATGGGGGGTGGGGCAAACTGAGGTGGGAGGGACAATCTCCTTTTAAAGTCTTCAACTGACCTGAAAAGAAACATGACAGGTGCACCTGATAACCACTAACGACCTGTGGACAAGATCCAACCAAGAAAGAAAACAACTGTGGGATCTGTGTCTGGAACAAATGACACTGAAAAGGTGAAGGGAATTCACTGAATCCATACATAAAAATAATAATAGTTGACAGTAAGCCCATCTCTTGTCCACCCCTCTACCATGTATTGTTGTGGAATTTTCTGGAAAAGACAAAACCCAAAGTGAGTGAAAACCTGTTTATAAACATTGTTCCTTACGGAGGAGACATGGGTGTCCATGTTAAATTCACTAAGAAGCCACCTCTCAAACAAACTAATGTCAATCTATAATTATACATCCTATCTCAAATATTCTTCTTCTGAACGTATCGATATAGAAAATTTGGAAAAAAGTCAGAACTGAATAAGTAGTGATTGTGGGAATATGGAGTTAGTCAAACATGTCAGTGACAGAAATTTAACATTGGAGTGAATGAGAGAAAAATCAGCACTCTGTGCCCTTAGAGGCCTGTAGATCAAAAACAAAATGTTTTAAGATTAAAATATGAATAGCGTTTGAAAGAAAAGAGTTTTTCCCAACACTTTGATGCATAAATTGTTGCTGAAATCCCAGAAATGTGAGAGTTATAAAGAGTTGTTTCTAGATTTTCTACCATAAAACCCAACCCTCTCCACTCTGTTGGAGTGGGAGGATTTCAGCCAATCAGCTGTCAGCGTTCTGTTACCCTTATATGTGAATGGGGTTTGGTGTATCATGTTCTGGTTTGAAAACTGTCTGTGATATTGCTACAATGTGTCACATATATAATCTTTGAGCCAGGCAACATATGACGGAATAATTTTAGGATCAATCGTGGGAATGGTAGCCACTTGAAAATGGCCCAATTCATTTTGGACAAATTTGGCCAGTTTTTCACAACTTTAATGAAATTCATGCATTAGAATGTCAATCTGAATAATAGCACGTCTTTCGAAACCAGGCTGCACATTTTTGCATTAATAGAATGGGTCTATTTCCAACACTCTGGGCCGCATTTTTTTCAAATTTTCTCTTATAATGTCATAAGTCAGAAATACGATGAAAAATAGTCTCCTGTGCCTTGCATTACATGGAAGCACATGGGGAATTATGAATGCCACTTACTACTCTGAAAATAGTTCAGCTCATTCCCTTTCTGCTGGCTGCCTTCTACCAGCTTGGCATTAAACTTTTATATCTGTTTTGAACTGTTAGGGAGTGCTCTCTTTTTTCTGTCAACCTCTGCACTGCACCCCCACAAGATTTATTGGAAATGTGACAGACCTCTGAGCAAACCGTCTTTACCTCTTGTTTCTTAACAGCCTTTGTTTTCAAGCGTGTCGGAGCACCGTCTTTACTGCAAACAGCCTGGTTGGTCCATATCAAAGCGGATTAATGCGGTTATTGGTGTTGGTTAATGGTCCAGATGTGTGGTGGTTTGGATACTTGGATTCAGAGAAAAGTCTCCTGATAACATAGCTATCAAACCTGAGGCTAGGATAGAGTTGCTTTGCAGGGCAGTGTTGTGCCACAGTAGCAAATGAAATCTCAGGGAGGAGAGGGGACACTCATTGGCATTCCTCCCGCATCGCCTCACTCCCTGTTTCCTCCCAGCGGCCAGCACCCAGTGTCTCAGCAGTCCTATATTCCAGGCCTGAGTGTGTTGTCTGCTGATAATAAACAGCCCAACAACTGTGCCACAGTCATGGAGGTTTGCTGAGTTAAAGCATAGGGACCCTGCTTCGTCTATCTCACTCAAAGGTTGGACCAAACCTTTGCTTTATATTTGGTGTCACCACTTTTTAAAATACCTGCTGTTAGAGCTTTGCTCCCAGGTCTGAATGTCATTGGGCTTGAACAAAAGGAGGTGAGGAGGGACATAGTGTTTGGCATTTAGCCCAGCACCAATAAAGGATTAAACTCCAAAAGACAGCTGTTTAATAGTGTGCCTTTTTCAGCCTCTTATCAAATCTTTTACAGTCTGCTGGGAGGAGTCTCTGACCCTGTTCCTTGTTCTGTAGGTTCCTCCCCTGTGTGAAGAGATTGCTGCCACTGTTGCTGCTGCTGCTGCCGCTGCCACTGCTTCACTTCCCGGCCCCCCCCCCTCCCTCCCTCCTTCCCTTCCGACCCTCCCCGCCCCCTTCGCCACCGCAGGGCAGCCGAAGAAGCGTTGGCTTGTTTCCAGGGAGGCTCTGATCCTGCAGCCACGTCAATCACGTCTTCACCGCTGGGTAACTATCAAGCATACAAGCCTCCGACTTCTGCCTTTAAATTTTTGAGAACGAGACTTTTGAGATTATGTGGTCTTGTTTTGGCATTGTTTTTTCATGCTTGTGTTGTTACTTCTGGGGTCGCTCATGTGTGCATTTTTCATGTAAAAGAGGCATTTTCTCCAGCCAAGCATGCAACATACACTCAGAATCACTCACAAAAGACGATGCCAGAGGGCTCAGGAAGAATCTCAGGGGTTTTATCTGGGCTGTTGTGTCTTTGTTCATTTTTTTTGGGGACATTAACTAGTTTGGCTTTGGCTCCAGGTGTCATCAACTGAACTGTATCAAACTCGGCAACTCCATTTCCAAGTCTGCTGTCAGTGAGGTGATGAATAGCTTTTTGTCTGAAAATAGTCTTAGTAAAGTCAGCCCTATTTCAGTAGAGCTTCCTCAGTGAGTATGTGGGTAACATTTATGCACTTACATAATTATGTCTGTGTGTTTTTGCACAATTTTCATGTACATCCTGACGTGCTACCCCGCTGACTCCATTACCCAGTTTTGCTCCCCTGTATTCTCAGTTTTATTCTCCACATTTCTATCTCTACCCTTAAATGACCTGATTAAAACAGTCTTCCCCTAGGTTTTCTTTAGTCTCCTTCCTACACATAAATTAGGTGCATATGATCTAGGAGAGAGATGCAAGCCATGCCATTCTTTGGTTTTCCTCCTTTCCTTTGAGCCCTGTTATGGTGCATTTCATCATCACGTCCGCCCACACTCAGCAGTCCTTACGGTCCCGTCGTTTGGGGCTTCTCAGAGTTAAATAAATGGGTCTTGGGTTTGTGCAGAGTTGTCATTTAGGTGTGTTTGACCCTCTGGAGCCAATTCAATCACTGTCTACCCACAAGTAATATCCTCTGCCTGCCCTTATCTCTGACTCCAAATTACTGAGCTTCAGCCCAGTCTTCACATCAGAGCACCACAGAGGGAAGCGGGGAACAAGGAGGGAGCTTAGAGAAGGTCATAAAAAGCACCTGTAGGACAGAAAAAAGGCAGGAGCCTCTGTGTAGATACACAATGAGGTGGTAGTGATTCGGGGGAAGTAGATCCAGCTCCATGCACAGACTTGGCAGGGAAATTAGCCAATGTGCTGTGCTCACTCAGTCGTCCAACTGGTGTGGCATGAGGGAACATTGCTTCGCCTCGACTGCTGCACACAAGAGATCTGGTTTTGAAGTTGCAGCCTGTTAAAATGTTATCTTGCTCCAAGACATCTGAGAAGGGTTTACTATACTTTGCCGGCAAGGGAGATTTTCTTCCTCCTTTTTCTTCTTTTTTATCTGAGGGCTGCTGCATTATAGTCAGAGCTGATGACTGACAGTCTGCAAGCGTAGTCCCTGCTTTTTATTATTACAATACAACCGTGTTGCAAGTCTAGCATAAGCGTCTTCCATAATGTGTTCATCTGCTCAACTGCTGAAATTAGCCTCTCTTCGTAACCCTGCCCTCCTGTGCCACAGAACATTCCCAGTCAAGTGTGTACGATAGTGAGCTAATGTGGCAGCACCCACACCATATGATAATCAACAACAAAGCATGAACTGAAATCCCCAACATGTTTCCTAGAGGTTTATCCCCTCCTAAGCTGTTTTATATCATAATCCATGTATTAATAAAGCATATGATTGCTCAGTACTTCAGAATCTGACTAAATACATATATGAACATCATATTAAAGCTACTTTCTTGAGCTGTCATGGTCTTACAGTTGCAATAGGATGAACCTAGTGGGAAAAGCCAGAATTGGAGCTATACAGTCTCCTCCTGCAGCTCTCTCCTGTCTGTCCCACACTATATCATGCCATTGTTGAAAAGGAAAGCCAAAGTATCATAGAGTCGTCACGTTCTTCTGTGAGGGGTCATGAAGTGTGCACAATAGAGACATGATGAGCAGAGTCTTAACAGGAATCGGATTTATCAATGCTGAAATGTTCCATCACATGATAGATTTTATAAAATCTGACAATAGTGCCAAAACAGGTTGCAGACCTCTGTTTTCTTTCAAGCTGAAAGTATAATATACTGAAAGGTTATTGGAGCTGTCCAATGGTACCAAATTCAGTTCAATTCAACTTTATTTATAGAACACATTTCATGCCCAAGACAGACTCAATGTGCTTCACAACAGGTATATAACACAAAAAACAAAACAAAACAGAAAAAAAACAAACAAATTGGCAACCAAAGTTTTTGTCTGGACCATGACCACGTCCACTTTCTCCTGGTACTCCTGGTACTGGATTTTTTTTTTTTTTTTTTACATACACATAACAATCATTATTTTAAGTGTGAGCAAGATATGAGATGATGAAGATACTCTACCATGTGTCCAGACCATAGAATGTTTTAACAGCTTACATTTATTGAGGAACCACACACAAAGAAAATCATAGCAGCCTCAAATAATGTCTGACCATGACCTGAGATTAGTATTACGCACAAAGACCAACATGTGGAATACATATTTCAGTAAAGGTCCCTGTAGAGTCCAGTGAATATGGCATGCGTCAATCTGTGGCATAGAATCTCCAACCAAGATAATAACATATCATTTAGCTTGATTTTTTTGTGCTTTTCTATTGAAAGTCATCAGCTAAACTTGCCTTGACTCACACAGAATTTTTTGTATTTACATTATGTGAGAGCGGAAACGACCAGGTACCATTACATACTATGTCTATGATCACCTTCCCTGAGTGTCCGAGTGAGTTAAAGTGACACTACACATAAAATCATGCAGGTCACAGATTGGTTAGTCTAGAATCATTTCAGTAATCGTGCCCACATGTTGTGATGCAGGATGGAAGTGAAGCTAGTAGGAAATCTCAGAAAATCGATAAATTCACCCCAAATGCCAACTATACTCTCAACTGAAGAGATCTTAAAGAACATTTTATTTCAGAAAGTATTACTTATAATATGAAGCTCCCTCCTTTACAATTGTTGCCTTAGCTGCATTCACAATATGTTTATGTCACCAGCCATACTGAGGGCGTACTATAGCTATACCTTCAGTGGAAATGTAGCATGATGATGTCTAAACTGAGCCAAGTAAAGTCTAGATGAGTCAGAGCTGACGACAATAGTGGAAGATTGGTGTTTGTTTACCAGTACAGTGATGCAGATGGTGACACACACCGATGCAGTACATTTTTCGTGCGTTGACTTGTGTTGTGGCCTATAATTCAGTTCAGGTATTATTTTACACTTTCCATACATTAATCTTGATTTCATATTCGGTTTTATTAGATTTATGTCAAACAGCAAAGCTGGTAATAAAAAAATAAATGTCACAGTCTGTAGGATTCTGGTAGTCAGTAACTGTACCTTTAGCTTTCCACTCATCTGAGCTCAAGAAAGCCCAACCCACTTCCCACCCTGGATGTCCCCAAGTGTGTCACAGTGTCAAAAACCCACCACATGTTTGTGTTCCGCTTCACGTTTCCTTACTTGCACTCTCTACTCCCTTTACTGTTTTTATCCTGTTCTCCTTCCCCCCTTTGGTCTGTGTTTTGTGCTGCGATGAGCCAGGGGCTGCCATGCTATGTGTTGTCCTCCAGAGGCCTGGCTCCTGGTGCGGAGGAGCAGGCCTGAGGATGAGCAAATGTGGCACTTCCCTATCATCTCCCCCCCACTTTTCACTCCCTTTTCCTCATCACATTTCCCACTCCTCCTCTTCACTGCTTTATTTCCCATTTCACTTAGCATGTATCTCTCCCCCAGTCTCTGCCTGTCACCTCTGAGAATGATATTGCTTGGGGAACGGATGGTGAAGCTTCCCTACAAAGTCAGCTTTACTGTTTGTTCTTCTGATGTATATGTATGGGGTTGTGTGTTTTGAGTTGTCGGTGGGTAAATGGGTGGTTGTTCATCTTAGAATACCCATGTGGGAATATGTGGGAGGTGAGTCTGTATTGTTTATGTTCTCTGCATCTCAGTGTTCCCATTTGAGGAAGCATGAATTTATATGTGCAGACAGGCAAGTAGAGTGGTGAAGTGTGGGTCAGTGGTGTGATGGAGGATGGTGGTGTGAGGGTGGTGCTTTACAAATGTTAATGTATATGCATGCTGTGTGTACGGTCCATGTGCACTCACGCAACTTAGCTGCCGTGCACTAGTATAAAATTAAATCCACGTCAGCAGGCAGCCATTCAGATAAGATTAACAGGAGCTGACATTTCCTTCGTTGGAGACAGATGCTTGCTCCAGTTCCCTCACAACATTTTCCCTCTTCTCCATCCTCCATCCAAATTAAATTTCATCTACGTCTGAGGATATTTTGCTCACTTAGCCTGGCTGCCCACAGCAAGGGACCTGTTCCCGCCATTAATTTGATTTCTGATATTGTTATTACAGGGCAGTGTGATTAGAAGAGTATGAGTCAGATTAAAGGCTTTTTTTACGCCATATTGAAGCCAATTAGTTCCAAGTACACACTTTCACCTCAGTGGACAGATGACCATAAATGTTAATATTATGTATCCACACTATATCACTGCTGCAGTAGATTGTTTTCTGTGAGAGCGTAAGACAGGGTTTTTTGTTTCTTTCTTTTTCTTTTTTTTTTCTTTTTTTTTTTTTACATTTTGTAAGTGGGATTTTAAGAGAGAAAATAGTTCTATTAAGGTGGAATAAATTAAAAATTAATTCTGCTCATGCATGATGGATGTCTTAGAGATTCTTTTGCTGCTTTGTCAATTAACTCCCAAATTACAACATTATGATTTCAGCCTTGCTTGATTTGATTTGAAGAATGGTTTCTATTATTTTACATAAAAGCCATAATGCATACATGATTAGGAAAAGAAATGTGTGCAAAAACTAAATGAATGTTATTTTGTCTCAACAGTTGACAAAGTTGCGTAATGTGGAGTGAAATACTGAGATTTATGTAGAGGTGCAGAGCATGTCGCTGTAATGTAGGTTAGCAAGAGACACTTAGAAAGATGTGGACATCATTTATACATAAGCTTAGTGGATGTCACAGGTATGTCACCATGGGCCACAGTGAGGAAATGTGATTATCATTTATGCATAAGTACCATTATTGTGTGGGAACATTGTGTACTGAAAAAAAAACAAACTCTGTAACATCAGTGTATTTAAAAGAGCTGCAGCTGGTAGCATCTTTTATTCTGTTCGCTGAACACAGAAGCATGTTGGTGTGTGTGTGTGTGTGTGTGTGTGTGTGTGTGTGTGTGTGTGTGTGTAAGGTAAAGGTATAGTAGCTAAAAATGATGTACAGTAAAGTGACTGATCATGTAAGTTCACTGTTACGGCTAAACAGACGAGAATGAACTACGCTTTCTACCCATGCACTTGATTGAAAAGGATTGTACACTGTGTCTTTCACTTGCGGAACCCCATTATCATGTGTGAGTGGATGTGACTGAGAAGTAGCTGGTGTTGTGTGTATGTTACTCTGATGTGTTATTACCCATTAGTGGAGCTCTGAAATGGATGCTCGCAAGGTGAAGCTATTGATCTTTTGTGTATGTTTGTGCTTTTATGTGTGCTTCTATAGAAGGCATATAGTTGTTTGAACCTTTGCAGATGTCAGGGTCTGTGACTGCATGCTGGCATGTATAGTTGTGTTGGTGTAAATACTTTAGCATGCTGTGGGTGTTTTCATGAGGCTTAACTCCTTTGGTGCTAATCTTGCACTGCAGTAATTGTGAGGTTCAGGGACGCGGGGTCTTTTCATTGGTATCCATTGGTCCTAATACCAGCACTGAATTGCCCTTCATTAGAGAGAAGTTAATCCCTGCTTATAGTTGTGAAGCCAGGCACTACGAGCACTCTGCATGCAGGAATCAACACATTCATTACTCTGTTGCCTGCTGGAGGAGCCCGTTTATATCTGAGGATAAGTCTGTTGTTTTAGTTAGGAGTTTAACCACAGGCAGAACTGTATGTGTAAAATTGCTAATGCATTTTTTTTTTTTTTTTTTTTTACATATTTCTTTTCAATTGTCTCCTTTTTCAGCTATTGTAATTATATTCTGTAGCCAGAGCTCAACACTTTTATTACATTGTATTTTTAATTGTTAGTCCGTCTGTTTTTACTGTATTTCTGTCCTCCATGTTGAACTTATAGGAGCTGAAGTCAAGACATATTCTTTGTATGGATGCATACTCCAGTTGTATCTACTAGCCCCTGGGTCCTCTGACTGCACCAGGCTTTTACTCTGTAGAGCTGCTGATTTGCTGGAATTGTTGCCTCTTCACGGCGACAATTCCTTTTACCTTCCACTTATTTATTATGACAGTTTCAATCCCAGGAATAGTAACAATGAAACTCTTTGCATTGCCCCTGGTATTTTTATTCTTGTCCACTGGAACTGTACTCCAAAACTGTGTTGGTGCACACAGTAATGTCCTCTGGGTCTTTACAGTACATTGACCTGCACCTGCTCCTCCAGTGATCTGATTTGTTGTTGCCCCATCATGGTCGCGTTTTAAATTATTTTCATTAGGTTTGCTTATTGTGTATTTTGATTCTGAAAAACTATTTCATATATAATGAAACTTCTATCATTAACCTTACCCAGTTAAATGAAGGGGAGATGTGTCAAAAGTATAAATTTCTATTGTTAGATGGACTGTTAGATGCCTCGTCCTTCTCTTACTCTTGCTATCAGGCAATGTTTAGCCTCCTCCAAGCCTCCTGCTGAATAATATTGGTACCTCTGATTAATTTAGTCCTCGGTCTGGCCTTGGTATCATTCATCTAAGTATTCGCAGCCTGCTACCCAAGTTAGACTTAATCAAAATCTGGATTCAATCTACTGATACTAACATTGTTATGCTGTCTGAAACCTGGTTGAATAAGGCAATATCAGACAAAGGTATTTTATAAAAGGTTACAATGTTTTTCCAATGTTATTTTTATTGGAATCAAGGTAAAAAAAAAAAAAGAAAAAACAGAAAAAAGAAAGAAGAAAAAGTAATAGTCATATAAGAAAAGGAAAAAAAACAATACTTTTGGATTTTCCACATAACATATGTACAACCCCCCCAACACACACACACTCACACACACACACACACACACACACACACACACACACACACACACATACACACACACACACCCCACACACCCACCCTACAAAGTCCCAGGTAACGCATCCCAATCTGAGATTAAATAAATAGATAAACAAATAAAAGCAATAATATTAGTAGGTATGACACACATTAGGCATAATTCAACAAAAGGAAAAAGAGAGTGGACTTGGTCTACGAGCCAGATTTGAGAGCAAATGAAGTTGTGTTGGGCTACGTAATGACACGTCATCCCTCATGATCTATCTTAAAACTCATGAAAAAGGACACAAAGGACATTCCGGGGTTCCAGGTAGAGTAGAAGAGGTTTTTGGACCCCCTGAGTGTGTATTTAACCTTTTCAACACTTAGATGGAGCATGCGGTCCCTCATCCATAGGGAGGTGCTAGGTGGTTTGGGGGATTTCTATTGCAAGATAATCCTTCAACGGGCAAGTAGAGTAGTGAATGCTATAATGTCTTTGTGCTTATTAATAATCTGCTGGTCAGTTGGCGTCATTCCAAAAATAGCAGAATAGGCGTTAGGTTGCAGATTAAGGTTCAGTGCCAGTGACAGAATACTGAAAACTGTTGACCAGCAGTCAGAGAGGGAAGCACATGACCAAAACATGTGTGTTAGTGTAGCTGGAGCATTATGACATCTGCTATAATTCTCATCCACACTGGAATAGATTCTGGCTAGCCTAGACTTGGAGAGGTGGGTACGATGCAAGACCTTAAACTGAATTACTCCTAACTTAGCACATGATGTGCTCCCATTAACTCTCTTCAGAGCTTCAGTCCAGGGTTCATTGGGTATTACAACCCCAAGCTCCTCCTCCCACTTCACTTCAGTTTTATTGAGAGAGGTGTCTCTGAGTGATGATATGTTGAGAGAAATTCTGGAAATGAGGCCTTTTAGATTGGAGGGAATTTAGAGGATGTCATCTATAGCAGAAGGTCGCGGTGTATTGGGGAAGTTTGTGTCAATATTTTGTATGAAATGTCGGAGCTGGAAGTATCGAAAATGACCTGAGCCAGGGAGGTTGAATTATTGAGAGAGATGATTAACGGTAGAGAAAATCCCCTCACTATAGAGATCTTTAAATTTGGAGAGGCCAAGTCTTTTCCACAAGGCTAATGTATTGTCTGATCTGGACGGGACAAAAAGATGATAGTTACAGATAGAGGCCAGGTTGGAGAAATCTTTTAAACCGAAGTGGTTTCTAAATTTGACCAAATTCCAAAGTATTAATAATGGTTACAATGTTACAATGTTTTTCTTTGCAATTACCATAGGAAAAGTGGAGGTGTCATTCATATAAAAAACACATTTCATGTTACCCTCCTATCGTCTGTGTCCATTGTGAAGCAAATGAATTTTCTTGCACTGAATCTTGAATTCATAAAGGGTCAGTGACTCACTATTATAGACTGCTGTAGACCTCCATCAGCCTGCAGAGAGGCTCTTACTGTACGTCAGTGTATAATTGTGTTGCTGGGATAAATTCAAATGAGCTGGTCTTAGTGGGCCATCTGGATCTTGACTGGTTGACTGTATTGTCAGACAACTTAAATTTGTCCGTGATTCCTTATATCTAATCCAATTAATTGATAGTCCTACCAGGACTAATGCTACATATTCCACAACATCATCCATACTTGATGTAACTTTAACTAACGTGCCCCATAAGTACGCTGACATTAGAGTTATCACAAATCATCTATGTGATCACTGTGCTATGGCTACTGTTATCGTGCTCTGTCTTTTTATGTGCAGTTATTTGTACATATCAGCACTGGTATAATGGGTGTGTGTATGTGTGTGTGTGGCGGGGTGGGGGGGGTTACTGATTTTTATATGTAAAGCTCTTTGTGCTACATTTCATTGTATGAAAAGTGCTATATGAATATAAATATAAATATATTGTTAGAAATATCAAACTATCAAGAATGATGTCACGTTTTCTGGTCAAAAGACACTTCAAGCACTTGGATGAGCAAACTTTTTTCCATGACTTGTCTCACTTCAACTGGTGCAGGAATTCTCAAAATTAATCAATAAGCATGCACCTCTGCATAAATTTCAAGTGAAAGGACTTAATAATGGTTTTCCTCAGAAACTGGTAACTCCCTCAAAGAAAGGGATGTTGCCTGGGGCAGGGTGAGGAAAAAATAGATGGAGATTGACTGGCTCCATTTTTGACAGCTGTGGAACAAATGTACCTCTTTAATAAAGAGTGCCAAGTCTGAGTTTTACCTCTCTGAAATGTCAAAAAATCCGAATGACCCAAAGAAGTTTCAGAAAGTGGTGAAATCCACTTCTGACTTTGTACGAGCAAATGACCTTCCAAATGTCTTCGTCAAAGATTTTATAACTTTGACGGATAAATCAGTCATGTTGAATTATTTTAATGAACACTTTATTTCCGTAGGTTCTTTATGTGACTCCTTAAACCCAGATCTAGCTGGGCTTGTGTCAAACTCTGAAGCTCCAGTAATGAGCAGCTACACTACTCCTTACACTTTTAATTCCACTCCTGTGTCTATTGCTGAGGTTCACAGTGTGCTGAAAAAGCTAGAAAGGCAGCTGGTCCAGATAAACTGGACCGTTTCTTTCTGAACTTGGCTGCCGATTATACAGCCAAGCCCCTGTCCAATATTTTTAGCTTAAACCTAAATAAAATTCCCAAAGTCTGGAAGTTGCCTTTCATCCACTCTCTGCTAAAAGGAAGTGAATCATCAGAAGTAAATAACTATAGACCAATTTCTAAATTATGTGTCTTGGCAAAATGTTTGAAAAGTTAATCGGCGACCAATTAAAGGTGTTTTTCAATAAGATCCATATCCAACTCCTCTTGTATTTGGAGTATAGGTTACAGTTAATATCACCTTAACAACAAAGCCCAGAGCAAACAAAACATACAGTGTGTAATGTGCAGGCTATAAATAAGTGGACGGATGAACTGCCGTTGTGAAACCTGAAGTGGCCATATTTGGACAAAAGAGGCAGGACAAAGGAAACCTGAGGGATCGAGATGAAACGAGCTAATGCTAAACAGTAGCTTACAGACTTACAAAAATGGTAAACTTCATCAAACACAACGTAACAAAATTTTTAACCAAATCCTGCTGCATCTCAGTAGGAAAGCAAGCTGTCATATAGACCTGTCAATCAAAACCAGACACAGCAGACGGCAGTGCCTTCTGTATTTTCCCTGAGATCTAATTAAATGAGGAACATTTTAAAGATGGACCACCAGATCTCTTATTAGAGGGTCCAAATAAAATACACAAAACTGTATTGAGTCCTGGAAAAAAATGACGGTATTTTTTAAAGAACAGTTCTGTATAAGTCTAAGGGAGTACTAACAGCACCCTGTGAAAATACTCCTATAGAAGTACATTTTTGATATTCAAAACCTTATGTTTGTAAGTATTATTGGCAAAATATATTTAATGTATGAAAAATAAAATTGTTACTGCCCAGTAAAATGGTTACAGTCTTAGTTTTACTATCATGTAAAGACACAGCAGTTTTACTCTCATGTATGATGATTTTGGATTCATTTTACTCCTGCATTAATGTGTATGTTACATTTTTAGCAGTAGTTGAACTCATTTGATCTACTTAGTAAACTGTTTGAAATTCAATCCATTTCTATACATCATAATATATATGATTATTATATTTCTGCAAGATTGCTGTTCTATTTTCACCTTTGTGACAATGTATTTTCCAGCAAATCCAAAGGGCTTTTTGAAGACTTTATTTGGCTTATGAGGGAAGAGAAGTTTGAAGCCCACCCATAAACGAATACTTCATCCTTCAGTTCATTGCAACCATTTAAAATCAAAATATGTGAAGACAGGTGGTTTTCACTGGACAGAAAATGGATGAAAAACTGCAATGTGAAGAGGAACTAAAGCTGTCACACAAATGTAGTGGAGTAAAAAGCACAATACTTGCCTTTGAGTAGTAGAGTACACATCTAAAAATGCATAAAATGGAAATAAGTAGAAGTATAAGTACCTCAAAATTAGCACTGACGCACCCAAGTTCAGGTAATGCTAGTCCCAATATACACTCACTACAAAGCACAGACACACTGCAGGCTGCTCTTTCTTTCTTTTTTCTAATTATTAATATACAAATTATTTACACTGAAAATCACACCAAAATCACAAATATGAGAAAACCTGCTAGTTTGGATTAGGAGAACATTCAAAGGCTTTTCTGTTCTTATTAAATCTAATGTCAGTCACTATCATTATCCACCGTGTTGCCTACATATTATATGAAGCCTTAGTGATGTTGGAACTTCAGCAGAACTGTGGGGGGGCTAGTTTACAGATGTAACTCATATCTTTAATATCACGGATATAAAAACTTAAATCTGTTTACCATCAGTAAAGCCGGCTGTTATCAGGATGTGTGTTGGTCAAATCCATCACATTAGTCCAGAATATTGAACTGCTAGTACCGAGCTCAGTATTCATGTAACAGTCCCTCTTCACTACAAGTGATTTTCCTTCATTTGAATTTTTTATGAACGGTAGAGTTTCACATTATCATTATTGTGCATTAGGTATGTATGATATATGATTGGCACTGAGAGAAACAGAGGGTGAAGCTCATCTCCTTCATTTCTGTGAAATAATGATCTGAGGGTATCATGCTGAGTGTGGTGTGATGTAACAGACCTTAACCACATTATCAGACAGGCTGAGTCATATAGTCCATAGTATTTGGTGGATGACAGCTCACCTTGACTCACTAACATCTGATTAAACAGTGGATCTGAGCTGCAGGACAGCAGTGAAACATCACGTGTAGATAAACCTATCAGTTGCAGTCATATTAAGTAAAAAGCATTGCAGCCTACTATTCACTTTGTCAGCAAAAAGATGTGCCGCTACATTTTACTTGTTGCCACGAAGGATGACAGCACACGTTTGAGCGGCAGAGTGGAAATGCACATCACACCTCAAAGGCTGTGCTGCTTTGAGAAGTTCTGTGTTTGCATGTTTGATGGCGGTAGGAGTTATGTGGCTGTGTGAGATTGAACAAACAAGTTAATAAAATCCCCCGGCTATCTGTTACCCAGGAGTGTGCTAAAGTTGACAAGCGTGAGCTGATATGTGTGGCACGGGTTGTTATTTGTGTGGCAGACAACCTAGACCCGTAGGCTTTCATCTAAAACATAAAGCCCCCAGAGACAGTTGTATTATTTTATGTTCGGATTAATTTGCGAATGTATCCTGGTCAATTACTTTTCAGCTCGGGGCCAGATTCCACAGCTGAACTGAGCTGGACCACGGGCTGCCATGTCACAGAGGGGTCGGATGAGCAGACGGCGTGGGTGCCTGTGATTGAGAGTGCTGTCACAGCACCTGCGGTCACAGCCTCTGACGAACTCCTCTGGGGCATGAATAATGTACACAGTGGGCCTGAGTGATGGGTGGTGTAATAATACTGGGCAGAATAGCGTGACCAGAAACCCTAGCGATGGTCACTGTCTTAACCAGCCTGCCAGCCAACGCACATACCACCAGGAGAGAGATGTATTTAGCTCACCGTCTGCTACTGAATGGTTTCTCAAGTGGCACTGTGAGAGTGAAACTGTTTTGCTTTCCTTTAGTGTCTGAAATTTTCATGTAGGTTTTATGTAGCCTTCCTGCTGTCACATCAGAGATAGAAGGTTGATGGGCTACATAGTACCCATAGTGCCCATGTCCAACATCATGGGTGTCAAGTAATGAAGTACAAATACTTTGTTACCTTACTTAAGAAGAAATTTTGGTTATCTATACTTTACTGGAGTAATTATTTTTCAACTGACTTTTTTACTTATACCCCTTACATTTTAATAATAGCCTTGTTACTCTTATTTCATTCCGGCTTGTCATCATTAAAAAAAAAAAAAAACTATCCAGATAAATCACTTCGTCTGGATAGAGTGAATTTGATTGTGGTTGGATGAGAAGTATAAACATATACCATTCCGACACCCTATTGGTTTGTACGCAATTCATCACACTTGACTGTTTGCACCGTTCCAATGCTTATTGACCACTAGTCATCATATCTTCCACTCCATGAAACACATGTTAATGCTCAGTAGTACACATATATGGTTCTTTAATACATTTGTATTGTACTAAAATGTGTTCATATTCAATGGGCATATATGCGGCTGAAACAGTTAGCCTAATGCATCCCAAATTTTTCACCATTAACATTTAAATATATTAATAAAGTCATCATGGCCTTTAGAAAAAGTTTTTTTGAGGAGGTGGAGTAGTGCACTATAGGCCCCTCCCCTGTGGCACCGCCTAAGCTTTTGTCTTAATGACATTTTTTCCCCCTTACATTTACTTTTATACTTTTAAGTACTTTTGAAACCAGTACTTTTACACTTTTACTTGAGTAAAAAGCTTGAGTTAATGCTTCAACTTCTACAGGAGTCTTTCTAAACCCTATCTATACTTCTGCTTGAGTAATGAATGGGAATACTTTTGACATGTCTGTCCAACATCAAGTAAAGCAAATGAACTCTACTGCAACAAAAACGATGAAAAGGACGATTTTGTCATGAAATGAAAAGTAAAGCCAATTGAGTGGAATTGTTTTGCATATAGAAAGAATACCGTTGTGCTCATATGTTTTTGTACTTTGGATCATTGGAACTGTAAAATTTAAAATAAAGAAAAAAAACAACTATGAATCATTTTCCAAACTAACTTCAAAAACTAACTAAACTTAATCCTCATTAGGGTTGCAGGGTTTTTGGAGCCTATGCCAACTAGCAACAGATGAAGGCGGAGTACAACCTCAACATGTCACCAGTTTATCACAGATGTATACAGATAAACATCCATTCAGCCTCACATTCACACCTAGAGCTTTAGCCTGACCCATTAACCTATTAAGGCGCATATCTTTGGACAGCACAGGTGTCGCTAGCTGGTGTGGGGGTCAAACCCAGGACCTTCATGATCTGAAACACCACAGTGTTACCCTTACAAAAAAACAAAAACAACCTTTATTATTATTTGTATTTGATACACAATGCATACCCCTGCAAAATAACATAATATTATAATAGCACATAATACTTACACATAGAGTTATCATATGTTCATATTTTAGGAATGTCTCACTGTAGGTTATCAAGAACAGAAAGAGGATTTGTAATGTGGTAAAAGCTGCCTAAGAGCAGACCTCAGTGTCTACAAACACCCCTGCACAATATCACCCATCACTGTGCTAAGTGGTGTTTGCAGGATTGAATATCATGTTACAAAAGCTGTAGGTGGTAACAGATCTATAATCAAACTTTGCAAAGCTGTGAGTTTCAGATACTTCTAGATCTGTCTCAAAGGAAACAGTTTACAGTGTAATGTTTAGTCCAAGCTGAGTCAGATTCTGGTTCATTCTCCCTTTTTGTGTCGTTTATTTAACCCATAAAGTCTCAAACATCCACTGTCGACCAAATGCATCCACTAATCTAAACTGTTGATCCATTAATCGTATCAATACATGTAAATAATTGGTGTAAAATACAGTTTGTCGTCTTTTCATGGTCATTTGGATCCAAATGATCCAAATCTCATTTGGATGTTCAGAGGCTCTGTAGTTACCATAGAAACCCCGTCATCTTCTACAACATTGATTCACCAGTAAAACCCATGGAGTTGGATCGATGACAGTGGATGGACACACTGAGTTTAGGTTCAGTTAATGATATAATTTACTGAAATAGTCACTTTTTATTCATTTTTTTCTGTTTTGATAAAATAACCTTTGACTTTACTCTGAGTTTACATGATCCGAGAATGAAATATAGAAAAATAGATGATTTTCACTGGAAAAAAAAATGCAAAATTCAGAGGATAATAGTATAATAAATGGTGATAAATCACTTAGGAAAGATTAAATAGAGAGAAAAATTTATTTTGGAACTGACACAAAAGTCACACTGGGTTCTTGTGGTTTAAGTATATGTATAAATATGTAACAATCATACCCAGTTGTAGGCCTTTGTTTAAGTTGCAAATTGTAATAACTTTGCATTGCAAGAAGAGTTGTTCTTCTTATTCCAGTTATTCCAGTCCAAAACTGCAGTGCCTTTCCTATGATTGGTATGTGTTGCATGTAACTGTATCTCTGTATCCTTTTTTTCTCCTCTAATCTCTCCAGTATCTCTTATCAAATGAATTTAAAAGCCCCCCAAAAGACTCCTGTAGACTCAGAAACTAAGGTTAAAACCAGTCAGTCTCTTTCTTAACCACTCCAAACTCAGAATCTTTGTATTTTTTCTTACCTGCCTTTCTCCTTCAAGTGAAAATGTTTGCTGTAAAAGATATTTTAAGTAAGCTAAGGGTAAACGTGCCAGTGCCTGAGTTACTTGTGAATCAGCTGTGGAGGCAGTGAAATCATTGGAAAATACGGCAGGTGAACCACAGGCGATAGAAAACATTTCCAGAGTCACTAGTGGGTTGGTGGTTTGCTCTGACTGGGTTTGATGAATTTGTTAGAACATTTATTAAATAAGCATAATATGAGTTAGACTGTGTAGGAGAAAAGTGTGTCATTATTGTGAGCAAAAGTTCACCAAACACCGGTGTGCAGCCTAAAGCAGCCAGTCAGTCGGATGTGAACACTTGTCGATTTGAGGGAGAGGTGCAGGGGTGGGTGTGATATGCAGTCGAATATACTGGCAGTCTTCCTGTGACCAGTGCAAGGTTTGTGGTGAGCTCAGAAATAGCTGCTGTCTGTCTCTGAGCCCCATGTTCTACCAGTGATTGCGTCAATAAAACACGCTAAGTATTTTTCCTAGATTAAATCCCTTTACACAGGGCTATACATTACATATAAACAACATATCATGACTTGTATATACTCTTCCTTATGTGGTTCTCCCTCTCACACACACACACATCAGTGTAAACACAATAACACTACATCATAGGTCGCACCAGTGAATGCACTCACTCTGGCTAAACAAAGGTCACAGCCTCGATTTAACTAAACAAATCAGTGGGAACCCATTGGTTAATTACTGCAGTGATTAGTGATATCGGTTAACTGATGCTGTGAGTAGATTCTTATTTCTTAAACAACCATCAGTTTGATAGAGAGCATAAAGACTGGACTGTGTTTCAGTGGAAAAAGGTCATGTGGTCGATGAGTCCAGATTGACCCTGTTCCAGAGTGATGGATACATCAGTTTGCAAAGAGAAGCAAGTGAAGTGATTACCCATCATGCCTAGCACCTATTGTACAATATGGAGTTGCTGCAGTTTGTCAGGTCTAGGTTCAGTGATGCCGTGTCCAAAAAATAATGGAAGTTAATGTTACGACACTGCATTAGTTTATTGAAATGATGTTACAGTGAATGTCTAGATACAAACAATGGGGTGATCATGCATTTGCTGTTGCCGCGCCAAAACTATGGAACTCGCTGCCTCCAGACTTGTGAGTCCTCACTGACATGCCCCCTGTTCAAGTCCAGGTTAAAGACACACCTGTTGAGACTGGCTTTTAACCCTTAGCACTGAGACACTATTAGGCTTTAAATCTGTGGTCCTTTTATCATTGTGTGTAGTGTCTTATTGTTATAGAATAGAATAGAATAGAATAGAATCTATATTTTGTCAGTAGTAGTTTGTAGGGATGGGAATCGTTAAAAATTTAACGATTCCGATTCCAAAATCGATATTGCTTATTGATCCGATTCCTTATCGATTCTCTTATTGATTCTCATTGGGTGAGGGAATAAGAGTACAAATGGGTGTGTCCGCATTAACTGTCATTTATATTTCCATCTGCACAGAAAATATAACATATACAGTATGTACAAATAATAATAACAGATGACGCCGGGCCCGGTTCAGGGTGGGGGGTGGGAGTGAAAGTGAAACTAAAGATGCTTTACTAATTCCTCTATTGCCGCATTTCCACTACGTGGAACTGGTTCGACTCGGCTCGTCTCCCGTTGTTGTGCACCTCATTTCCTTTCCCCTCTTACCTTCGGAAACTTGTATTTGAGGAGTTACGATGTTTGTTGCCCGCACTGGAACCGGCCCGGCGTTCACTCTGCCGCTACATTCACAAGCGCCGCTAAGTACCATATCAAATACGTGACATTCCTGTAAATGATTCACATGCTGTGGACAAATGTTTGAGGATATTGGAGGGATTCCACCCTTTTGAAGACATGGAAGCTTTGCAAGTGTTCCAAATAAGTGGACCAGGTGTCATCTGTTTAGACCGTTTCTGCCTCAACGCCATGTTGGCTACATTCTGACCAAAACAATGCAGCGTACGTGTGACGTCAACGCGCATGCACAATGAAGGCGGAATCAATAAGCAGAATCGTTAAGCAGGCAGGCAAACGATTCCAAGGAATTGAGCTACTGGGAACCGGTTCTCAAAAAGAACCGGTTCTCGATTCCCATCCCTAGTAGTTTGTCACACACGTAAACATACACCACGTGCCGAAATTTGGCTTCTGCCTTTAACCCATTACTACATCATGCATCACACATACTGCATGCTAGGAGCAGTGGGCTCGCCATGTCAGGTGTCTGGGGAGCAAATTGGGGGCTTGAGTCAAAGGATTCAAAGGAGTTTATTTATCATTCCAAGCAAGCAAGTGCCTTGAGCAAGTGCCTTGCTCAAGGGCACATCAACCAACAGGGGAATCAAACCGGTGACCCTTCGGTCACAAGGGCGACCCTTTGATCACAAGCCAACTCTCCAGCCCTTTCATGCATATTTTTGGTATTTGACTAAACTGTTCCTATCTTATAATTTAATCAAGCTTTTAGATGTAAAGCACTTTGGTCTTCTTCATGTTGTTGTAAAGTGCTATATAAATAAACTTTGATTGATTGATTGATTGATTGATTGATTAATGTGTGCTGTGATCAAAACTTAACAGCAATTATTACGACAAATCACAAAATATCACAACAAAATATTACAGTGTGGGACACTTCTTGGCCAGGTTGTATTTAAGGCTCCCTATTTTTACCTCCCCAACTCCATGATCTTTTATTGTGACCTAAAATCGATCAGGAAGACTATGACAGAGTATCCACAGGTTTATCTTTGGCATGTGCATGATGTTTGTTTTTGTGTGTGGTCGGGCATGTCTTAGGGCCCTTCAACTAAGAATAGATAAAATGTTTTCTTGTTCTATTTGTTGTTAAGGCGCGTCTAGAATTTTTACTCCAGACAAAGCTCTGCTGTTTAGTTACTTCATAATGCCTTCGCAAATTTACCCCAAAATAAGTTCAACCCTTGCAGTATTTGCAAAACCACTGTCATTGCATCCTTGGGTTAACAATAACCAAGACAGCTGTGACTAGTTTAAACAAACACAAACAAGCTGGAGAGTTTTTTTTTCTGTTTTCTGAAATACCAATGTGTTCAGCCAGACCTTTCTCTAGTTCTGTTATAGTGTTAAAATGAAGTGTGGAGCTGGATCTGGCTATGCAAAACTAATGTTGTTGTTGTTTGTTGTTTTATTTCAGTCTGAAGAACAAACACAGTCCACAGATCCATCCAATCCATAGATCTGACAATCACTTCATGAAACGAAAATTTATACTACAAACTTCACTAATTAATTAATTAATTTATACAGTCAGACTGAAAAGGAGTCGGCTGAAGCTTTCTGCTTATTGTGCCCTTTTATACATTATCTTATAGCACGTCCTCAACTTTAACAAACACAACATATTCACACCGACAATAAAAACAATATGAATGCTGAAATAAATATTAAATGTTGCATACAAACTTAAGACTTAAGTTCATATATTTATTAAGAGTCATGTTTATACATTTTTTTAAGGTAAGAGAGAGAGGTCCATAGTTTCAACTCATCTGTGCAGCTGTTCCACAGATCTACTCCTCTGACAGACAAACAGGATGTCATAATATTTGTTCTAAATGTTTTCTTTGTTAATATTTCAGTCCTTCTAAGGCCATGATGACTGTGTCTAATTTTGAACATTTCCTGGATTGCTTTTGACATGAGGTTATTTTTAACTTTGAACATTATTTTAAGAGTGTATAGGTTGACTATATCATAGAATTTTAGTGTTTGCAGATTAATAAATAATTCATTTGTTGGTTCATTATAAGTTGTCAGGGCTAAATGTTTGTTCATTTTAACCTACAGCAGTTTGTGCAATGTGTTTTTGCTGCCACGAAGGAACAGAAAATGATGCAGAAATAGACTGAGGAAATCTGTTAGACAGACAACATTAACAGCTGACACAGGTGATGAGCTCAGGGTGATAGAGTGAAAACTGCCAAGTGTCAGGAAATTATTCTGAGAACAGTCAGCTCCACAGTAACTCAGTCAAGTTCCTCAGTGTATACAGGACAGTATCTGTTAAGAACAACCGAAATGCATATATTATCGACTACTTGTGAAGAGCCAGTGGGGATCATGTGGTTAATTTACCCTCTTTTTATGACTCATTTGAGCAGCTGAGAACATAATCATACTCAGATGTATACTATTGTTTAAACACTATATTGTAAAATGAAGTTGTTATTCTCGCTTTGTGTCGTGAAACCTCTCCAGCACTTTTTTCTTGATCTGTTAATGTTTTTCTAAAAACACTCGTCCCTATCTATGTCTAGAGCAGTGTATTTCAACTTTGGGGTCGAGACCCCACGTGGGGTCGCCTGAAATTCAAATGGGGTCGCCTGAAATTTCTAGCAATTGATAAAAATAAAAAAACAATTACTAATAAAAATATGGTGAGTTGAGGGAGACGATCACAATATATAAGACATGACAAACTGTGATGCTGAAACTGAAGCACTGTGGTACTGTTTATCTGTCAAGTGTTCATTGTGGTCAGTTTCAGATGCTGCAGCTCTTTCATAATTCACAGTTTGAGTTATTGTTTGTTCAGTATTAATTGTCAGCCTTGTAAATACAAGCTGGACTGACTGTACATATCCTGACCAAGGAAAATAAAATTCTCACTTTGTGCAGTAATCTACACCTGGCTTTTCTGCCTCCGTCCATAATAATATACATTATATAGCGTGAATGTCGTCTAAAATTAACATTTCTTTACAACATAGTATAGCAAACTATTACATGATCAAAACCAAATGAATTTTAGCAAAAAAATGTCTCCGTTTTGAATGTCTGGGGTCGCCAGAAATTTGTGATGTTAAAATGGGGTCACGAGACAAAAAAGGCTGGGAACCACTGGTCTAGTGTCTATAATTTCCTTATTATGATTTCTTAACTCTGTTTCGTCAGCTGTGTTTTCTCATTGTTTCCAACACATGCTCAGAATACTGGAATTTTCTTTTTTGCTTATATTCACATTATATCCTTAACTTGTAGACTAACTGCACTTATGTTACTGACATCACATTCTCGTTGACACTATATGTCTGGGAGAGGCGATATATCTATTTTTCATGGACTAAAAGTGTTTTTATGTGTATGGCTTTGGGTGAAGACTGAAATTTTTATTCAGTTCTGGAAAAAAACATCAACATGTGTAGTGTGTATTTCTATCTGGCCAAAGATATGCATTTGTGTGCGTACCACCGAGCTCTACTAGCACTTCTTCTCTTTCTTTATTTCAGCCGTTTCTGTCTAAAATCTCTCCATCACCCCTCCATCTACCCCAGTTTTAAGTTTTTTTCTGAGTGAGTCATTTTCCTGGAAATTTTGATTTGTTCCTTCAGACTCTGCATCCTCCGGTGGGGCCTGCCCCCGTTGATTACTGCTAAGCTCTTTTCCGTGCTGATCCTCTTCTCTCATCCTCCTTGTTTTCCTCCATTTCTTATCAACTCTCCCAGGGTCTTGCCTTGCCACACTTTTCCATGTCCCTCGTTGCCTCTTTACTATTCTGTCTTTATTCCTCATGTCGTAAATAGTTGATGTCAGGTAGTTTGTGGAAACGGGAGGTAATTGGAATAAAAAGGATATGTGAGACATGAGAAAACACTCATCTTTTCTCTTGCTATCTTTCTTAACATCTCTTGCCTTCTCTGGGATTGAGTAGATGAGTAAGAGGTAACGAGGGAAAAGAAAAAAGGAAGTCGCGCAGAATGCTGGAAAAAGAGTGTCTTTTTCTGCACTGTTGATGGGGTATCAAACGCCAGAATACATGGCAGCACTGAGATCTTCAAAGACTTTTCCCCTCAGTCCCTTCTGAGTCCCTCACTCCCATGTTTTCTCACTTGAGAGTGGGTATGCATTGGCTGGCTTCAGGCATAGAGTCACTGTAGCTTCAAGTTTTTATCATGTCATCTCAGACTTGGAAACTCACCATTTCATACCCGCTAAACATTTGTGAACTGCATCTTCTGACTTTTATTTCATTTACATTTTACCATTTAAAAGCAAAACTGAATAGCATTGATTTACAAGCATGACTGTGGCATAACATCAGAAGGTAAAAGGAAAGTTGTATTTCCCATTAAAATGCATATTGCAGTGCTATGGTCTTTATTTAACCTCCTAAAAATAAAGGCAGGATGAAACCAAACTGTCACTTTTCCAAATAGTAAGAATGCCAGCAGTGGGGGCAAGATTACTTATGAAATGTAACACAATATTTCCACAAATTAAAACCAGAAATCAATTACAAACCAGCTCTCTAATAATAGCCAATGATTAAGTCAACTTCAACAAATAAAAGCCAGACTTAAAATACAGGTCTCGTACAAAAACTATATAATTAAATAGAATAGAATAGAATAGAATAGGCTTTATTATCATTACACCAGCTGTGCAACGAAATTGCAGGTGGTCTCTGCCGGCGATAGTGCATCTAAATACATCTAAGTAGCAACACAATAGATACAGACATCTTTAAAAAAGTATAAAAATATAAAAGTGTCCAATCAAAAAATATGTACAAAATAGAGATATACTGCATGAAAGGCTAAGTTTTAAAAATTTAAGATGGTATAAAATGTGCAAATATATAAATGTCAAGTAATGTAGAGAAGGTTAAATGCAACATACAATTCTGCTAGTTTAATTTAATACGTTCAATAATATAATCAAGCTATTTTCAACACTAAATTGTTCCAAGTCACCCATTTGATGTGTTTTTGTACAATATTGGACACTGCAGGTGTGTGTCTTTTTTTTTTTGTCAGCAAAACTGCCTTTTGTGGGAAATTCCGAGTACTACAGAAATAGTTTGTATTCAGTGTACCATTAGAATGCTTTTATTTTGAAAAGGTTAGAAAATTGTTATGTTTGTAGAGAATGATGCAGTACTTTTAACATAGGAGTTTGATTGATAGTTTTGCACTAAATGTGACCATTTCTATGTATTAAATAGAAAATATTAGAAATAAAGGCCTGTGTCTAATACAAGCCTCCTTCAGATCAAGCTATAATTCCTTGTACAACTTGGGTAAATAAAGGCCCGGGTGGCTGAAATGAGATGATTTGCAAACTAGTAAAACAAAAGTGACTCAAATAATGGCTTTTCTGTCTGTGCTGCCATGGTAACATTATGTGATGTTTGTAGCAATAAACACATGCTGTGCATCCACATAACCAGAAGAACCGAATCAGCTAAAAGCTCAACAAAAGCAATATTCAGAAAGCAGAACACAACTCAAACACTTAAATTGGAAAATATCAAAAATAGGCAACAGTCCGAGACCAGTGTATATCATGAATAATTTCACGACACAAGACCAATGTGACACTGTTAAAGTAACACTAAGCAAATCCAGTGGCACAAATATTATTTCTCTATTGCTAAAACTCACAGAACAAACCGAAGAGGATAAATAAAAGTAGCTTTATAACAAGATGATAGAGAATTTTGTTGTACCTTTGCTATTTTCTGATCATAACTTGATTTTATATGAATGAAGCTGTCGCTATAAGTTAATCCATTGTTTTGTGTTAGATTGAGATGGGTTTAACAGGTTGAACTGGACAATAAAATTGAAAAATCTGACAAAATACATTTAAACTAGGCAATAAAAACTTCTCAACAGTACTTACACTGATGACTTTTATTGAAGGTAAAAAATAGAGCCCTCCTCTGATTTCAGAAGGAATCTTCAGCACTGAAAGGTGACGCTGCCACCCACCTTGATGTGGTGGTTTGATCATAGTCAAGTATGACAGACTCAGGTTGCTTAAAGCAATACACATTGATTTGACTGGAAGACGGGAGGAGGTGCACATTCACAGAACCGATCAAAAACTCATACTGCCAAATGAAAGGAAGTGTCAATTCAGTTCATTTTTATTTACATAGAACTAGTCATAATAAAACAATTACCTCACAACAAATTACATTCAGGATCTTATAAGATCATACAGATAAAACTAGATGGATAGACAGTTTGGAATTGCACTCACATTTCTTTGCTGACCTATTTGGAAATGTGCCAGAAGAAGACATTTATGCATGATGAAAATATGCAGAACACAATGAAAGTATATTCTATATGAGCCTCTTAGTGAGCAGATTATATTCAGATGCAACCCCCTTCTAATCATCAGTCATTTAATTAGTAACTGTAATTTAACAACTTTTTTCTCAGTAACTATAACATATTGCAATGAATTTGTTTGATTTAATTATGTAATGCTGAAACTAGGTCACACTTTGCATTAAAGGGTGAACATGTATTTGCAAGTAAAGCCCCAACACTGTCTAACTTTACCTACTGAATAAAGGCACACTAGATCTCTAACTTCTATGAAAAGTTGTTGTAAAACTTTTTTAACAATTTTCACCCCGGGGTGTTGTTTTTGGTTTGGTGTGTTTGTTTCTTTGTTTGTTTGTTAACACTCTAGCAGCAAAACTATTGGTTGAATTCATACCAAATTGGGTTTATATATTGCCAGTGACCCAGAATAGATGTCATTACATTTTGGGAACAGTAGGTCAAAGTAAAAACTTTTTATGAATTTTTTAAATCTTTTTTTTCCTATTTACTTGTAATGGGTGAAATTTTAAATGTCTGTAGCAGCAAAACTATTAGTTGAATTCATACCAAATTTGGTTTATAGATTGCCAGTGACCCAGAATAGATGTCATTACATTTTGGGAAAAAAATGTCAAAGTTAATTTTTATTTTTTTTTTAAATGAATTTTAATAAATATTGTTTCTTCTACCATTTACTTATAATGGGCAACATTTCAAATGTCTATAAAAACATCAATTTTGTTTCAAGTTACTTCAAACTTGGCACATATATAGAGGTAATTGATATGCTCATCACACACATATACATGTACATGATAACATCAGGATGGATCAATGGATCGATGGCAAAATAAGATACAATACATGTGAGATGCAGGGTTTGTTGTGCCTGGCATCACTTGTTTGTGGAAGGTTTTGGGAACAGCTGACAAGCTTTTATGTGATTTTAATTGGTTCAAGTGGTTTTCATCAGTTTAATTGTTTTATAACCTATGTACTTGTCTTGTCCCATCATTTCTGCTTTTATTTATTATTACAAAACTGTGTGGAATATAGAAATATATTTTGTTGTAGTTCCTACACAACAGTTCAAGCAGGCAGGTAACCCTGGCATTTTATCCCTATACTTATAACCATATTGTTACTCCACGGGTCTATATATTCTGTGTTTACTTTTATTCTGACTCTGAGAAAAGAAATAATGTTTACACTGAGGAGAAGGAGGCTAGTGCAACTTTCCCTGTTATTCACTGTTTTGTCCTCTCTCCTCAGAATCTCTTTAAAAAACACATCCAATTTTTGTTCAGGGGAGTTTTCAAGCCCATAGGACGTCACTGTCTCCTTTTAATGTCACATAGCTGTCTGCCACAGGCCTGTCTCAAAACAGTTACATACTGTGATGAACCAGCTCTCTCTTCAGCCCCTGCTTCACTGATGGCTATTCCTCAAAAGCTGAAAGCGCCACTGTGGGCAATGTTCACATCTGAAGCAGAGCCACAGCCACAGCCACAGCCTTGACTTAAAAAAGAGAGTCATAAGGGCTTGGGGTTTACTATTAGTGTGGTCCATAAATGCCTTCTGTGTCCTGTTTTCAGCCTTTGAATTTCTCACAGAGGTGTCATTCGATGTTGTTTAATCAAAATGATATATTGCTCTCTGCTTGAATACAAATGTTAATTACATGCGTGTGGTAATATCTTAATTCAGGATCACGACAGAGTGATGGTATTGTTTACGCAGCAAGGTGCCTGAGGGAGGCCTTTCAGGATGGTTTATGAGTCTGGTTAAACACTTGATTAAAGACTTGGTTTCCATGGGGGCTCCATCCTCATTGGAGCACAAAATAAAACCCAAACTGAACTCTAAGATGTATTTCGATAATCTGTGTGAGCGGTACGTGGTACTTGAAATATTGATGAGGCAGAGATTAACTTGGGAAGGAAAGAAAAAGTGCAGTTATAATAATAATTTTTAAAAAAAATGAAAATAATGTGTCGTTTGTTCATAGGTCATCTCCTTTAGGTGTAACTGAAGAATAAAATGACAAAATTATATTGATGTGGTCGGCAGGAGCTTAGCTTTTAAATGAAAGATCCAAACAGGGGGCAGCTCCTGTGGTTTTTAATAATCTAAACCATCCTCTTGCTCCTCCTCCCTCAGCAACACATTGAATCCTTCTTTATAAATCTGAGTGAGTGTCAGTGGCCCCAAAATCAGACTTTTAACACTAAACTTGAATGTTCAAATGGGAAGCCTTGATCAAACTCCAGAGTGATGCCTTTTAGAACATCTGTTTGCAGTGTTGTATATTACATTAAAAGCTCAAATGGATGAATAAGAAACTAACTGGTTGGATGCCCTCTCCTGTAGGAGTTCTCTGTCTAGTTTTGGCTGGGAATTGGACCATAATTATTTCATGAGACTGTGTCAGTTCCAAATCTGGTGCTCTGTGTGTGTGTTCTGACTTTACGATGAGTTGGCACTAAGAGGGCAAAGTGTGCTACTCAGGGAACAGCAGCAAATATATACAGACATTTTGACAAGAGGCTGGTTCATTGCTGTCAGGCTGCAGATCAAGAGTGTCACTGTCACCTGTGCACCATAGACTGGAGGAGGAATAGATTAAAAGTGGCACCCCAGTGCTGCTCAGTCCATCTGGACAGTCCCAGGACACCGGTCAATCATCACAGACAGTGAGCTTACAACTCTGAAATACCAGCACCAGATCCCTGATCCATTTTGATTGGTTGTATATCATATTTAATTACTTGGCACATTAGTTGGAAAATAACAAAACACATGAAAAGCATTGAATGTAATAGCCCAAATACATCTCAAGGTTGGTTTAAAAACTGTGTAAGGACTTTTGAATGAATCAGATATCATCTAAAAGGACATGACAACACAGTGTTCAAGAATCTATTCTGAAACTTCTTTGCACAAGAAATATATCTTGCTCAACATAATTATATGTCTGGTAGGAAGAAGAATGGATATTTTCCATTTACAGATTGAAAAAAACAATTTAAAAAAATTCACCTTGTGACACTTGTACAACTTTGTGTCATCAGGTGGTTGTGTGTGTTATGAGAAAAAGTTGTGAATGAAGTTACGGATGAAAAGACTCACTCACCAGCAAGACCCAGACGTCTGTGGAAAATGATGTTTTATACTTAGTGTGTAATGCATCCTTCCACTCCTACACTCATCTGCATTCACACTGTGCTTTTTTGTTCTCTGCCTCAGCATGTTTACATTGTCCTCTTAAGGCAGTGGTTCCCAACCTATTTTGGCTCGTGACCCCATTTGAACATCACAAATTTTTGGCGACCCCAGACATTCAAAACTGAGACATTTTTTTGCTAAAATTAATTTGTTTTTGATCATGTAATAGTTTGCTATACTATGTTGCAAATAAAGGCTGACAATTAATACTGAACAAACAATAACTCAAACTATGAATTATGAAAGAGCTGCAGCATCTGAAACTGACCACAATGAACATTTGAAAAATAAACAGTACCACAGTGCTTCAGTTTCAGCTTCAGAGTTTGTCTTTTATGTATTGTGATTGTCTGTCTCAACTCACCATTTATTTTATTAGTACTTTTTAAAATTTTTTATCAATTACTAGAAATTTCAAGTGACCCCATGTGGAGTCCTGACCCCAATGTTGAAAAACACTGCCTTAAGGACTTATTTTCAATGTAAAAAGATAGTATACTTATTAGTTTATATCACTTGTGTTATGTACGTTTATTTATCTCTTTGGCACTACATTAGTTTAGTCTTGCCCTGGCACAATGTTCAACAAGATGCTTGTCAAATTTGATCTATTACTTGTTATCACCATGATGAAAAGAAAAGTAATGGTACATAGAGCCGGGAAACATCTTTCTGCATGAACCCACATGGTCTCTGTCACAGGGTTTTTGCTAATTAGCCTTCTGAAAGTAACACACAGATGTTGACACCACTTACGTGTCTTCAACACCTGCAACCAGTGTGTTTGGCACTTTTACAAACTGTCAGGTGTAGACTTTGGATTCAAATCCAACCCTTATTGTATAGATGGAGAGTGTCCTCCTTGACCAGTCTTTGCATCCAGTTGGCTTCGAAGAAGTGTGTTCTGTTTTGCTATTATATCCATATTTCCTGTTCAAAAAGCTGTGATGTGTCCGATCGGTTCTTGATTCACTTCTACCACTGTAAGCTCAGATGACAAAGAGGAAATTAGAAACTGGATAAAGAGGCTGAAATCATGTGCTTCCCTCGACAGTTTTCATTAGCCAGCTATTTTTTAATTGAGACCTCTATGAGCCTGCTATTCAGCTGGATGACAAGTCCGCTAATAAACTTCACTAACTATAGCTGAGTTATATTCAAACTTTCACCTCTGTTTATGTATTTAGAAGTATCATGGAGAATGCAGTGAAGGAGGAATGTCACTGTTTTTCTTGAGAGGTCATTATGGTAGAATAATTGTTCTTCTGTTTTATTGTTTATTGTGTATCATGTATATGTTTTATATACGTTTTACTTTGTATGACTGCTACCTTGGCCAGGTCTCCCTTGCAAAAGAGATTTCTAATCTCAATGGGACTTCCTGGTTTAATAAAGGTAAGGAAATAAATGAAAATCAGATGAAGTTTACACATTATAACACTCATGACTGATGGTGTGTTCAGGTACAGTGTCATTGCACCCATCTAACCATTTTATGAACTGCTTAGTCCTTGTAAGGGTTGTGGGGTGAAGGCTGGGTACACCTTGTTGGCCCTGCCATGGACTAGAGACACATGGCTCTAGTCCATCGCTTTGGATGGACCAAGTAACCTATTAAGGTGCAGGTCTTTGGATGGTAGGAAGAAACTGGAGCACCCAGATCATGCAAAACATACACCCACACAGAAAGGCCCACGCTGGTTGAAACTGAACCCGGGACTTACTGTGACGTGATAGTGCTAACCACTATACCACCCCAGTGTCATTACACTTGAAGCATATTGTGCTGAAGTCCAACTGAATCAAACCTACTGAGCCCTGACACAGTACAAGGGAACCGAACTAGTGCTCTCACTGATTGCCTTGTGCGACTACCCCCTCAAACACAAATGTGGCCAGTCCAATCTAATGAAACACAAAATTCAGTTGGTTTCCCCTTGTCTCACACCATAGACTCATGGAACTAAATACAAAAATTGTAGATTTTTTTCATGCTTCATGTTGTTTTTTCTTATCAAGAAGTCATTATCACTTTCTGGAACAAACTGTTCCAAACTCAGGAGAAATTACTCATTCAGAGTTGACTCTTAGTGTGACGGTATGTTCAATAGCCTTAAATGTCAGGACAGTTCTTTCCATCCAGCTCTCTGCCTACTGTCCTCCAATCAAAGGACAGTTTGTTTGAGTGTATTTTCAAGGCCAAGTCAGCCCTTTCCTTCCTGGCAGATTCGCAGTCCTGTCCCACATGTAATAAACGATATACTGCAATGTGAATTTAATACAGGATCTACGCTCCTTTGAGAAGAATCACCAAAATAATTAAAGGGAACCAAAATGAATAGACCTTGAATTGAGGGTATCATGAAGGTGAAAAGAAGAGAGGGTATGTTAATGCAGGTCTCAGAAGATGAGTGCTACCTGAATATTTTAAATTCTCCTCTATCATTAGCTCTTCATTAGTGCATTGAATTCCCCCCTAGATTCGTTTAATGGAAACAAATTATCCTCTCCTTTCCCTTCCCCTTCCCCTACCAGCAACTAATCAACACCATACAGTGCCTAGGCATTGATTTTACTCACGTCTGACTTGCTATTTAGGTTAGGTTTGAAGAATAGAAACGTTCATTTCCTCATTTTCAAGTTAAGCTCTTGGCTCTTCAACTGGTGCTCATTCAGTGTCCCATTTTCATCCCAGTGTTTTCCATTTGCTCCGTCCTGTTTTGGTGCATGTAAATGATTCTAGAAACATATTTTTTTCATAAATTTATTTGTGTTCAGTGGAATAAAAACAGAAATGACCCTGTTTACACAAACAGCTGCTTTCACACTGAATTTGTGCCTGTCCCAATTACATAGTTAGTCAGGCATGGAGTTTTATGTCCCAGTGTTTTGTGACGGAAGCAAAGCATCAATGTTGCATTTTCTATTTCTGTTGTAATGTTTGTTAAATCTGAATGTCTCCTGTGTGTTTTGCATTTCCCCCTCTGTTTGGCACTGTAAGTGTACTGCTGCTTAGTGCTGCTCTTTCTCAGTCAAACTTTGATTTATGCCACGGCTGCAGCTCACACTGTAGGCTGCAAATATTCTGCAGAATTCATTGTCACCTTTTTAATGGACAGAAAGCTGTCAACCAGATTCCTGTCTCTTGGAATTGCAATTGCTCCCACAGCAAATAGGAAGTGACAAGGTTGACAGGCCAGAGAGTGTGGGCAGTTGAGCAGAGAGCCAAATGTCATACCATTCCCTGTCAAAAACCTTTTCTTGCTGTTATAATGACATTCGTGTTTCAAATGAGCCTCGGTAGAGTGTTGAATCCATTAAAGCTATTTCCCTGTTGATTTGAGCTTTCTGCTGCCTTTATCACTGTGAATGTTCATCATTAGGACACACTGTACCCACAGTCTATGCACTGATGCTGTGAATATCTAGTAATTACACCTTATTTTCCTTTAGTTTTGGACACATCTCTGAGGTATGTCAGAGGCAGTTTTTTAAAGTAATTTCACAGTTCTGTCTTTAAAAGTACAAATTATGTTTTATAACTGACCACACACTTACTTTTGTTTGTTTTACATCTAAACATAACATTTACTTTAACATCCTTGAAAATGTAAATGTACAGAATGGTTGTGGTGGTTTATGCAGTAACACATGTCTCAATTAAAAACTATTTTCAGTTTCAGTTTCTTTGTTAAGGTTTTGTCAGTTTTGTTTGTTCCAGAAAAAGAACCTACCGTGTACCAATTATATTGTTTACAACACAAACTCTATACATTCAAATATTTACTTTCTTTTCTTTTTTCTTTTTTTTTTGCTTATCCCTCTTTTGAAAAAAACACAGTGGGGAAAGTACACACAACTGAGTAATATGGTAGTATAATGTTGAGGGTATGATTTCACTATCATCAAGTGCCACATAAATTAGGCCTATATTTTTAGCATTGATTGTCAAAAGTACTACCTACTTGGTTTCCAGATTCCAAAATTCACAACAAGACAAGGTGAAACTTGCAGCTACTTCCAAAGCACAGGTCTGCGATGTTCTGAAAACTAAACACCATATTGTTTCCATAGAAACAGCATTCTGTATGTCACTTCTGACAGCAGACTTTTCAGGGGTTTTTCAGCTGGATACAAGTTGCAGTGTCTTAAAATATAAATAAGAGCTGTGATAGTGAATTATTTACTACAGTTGTATTTGTAGTATTGATGAAACTGCAAAAACATAACAGGATATTCCAAGAGCACTTTGTCGTTTTGAGGAGAGGGAGTCACCTCAAATAAGCAGAAATCATAAACTATTAAGACAGAGTTTCATCAGGGGGACAGCTGGTATTAACTGTGGGCTGTTTGGTGGCAAGTGAACCACTGTTCATAAATACTGGAAAAAAAAACAACTAGAAACGAGAAAATGCTCCCTTTCAAAGGAAAACTAATAAATGCATTTTGGTCTTAAACATGTGGATGTTATAGGTTTAACAATATTGTACCTCCTAGCAAAACAGATTCATCTCATTATGAAGTTTGGTCTGAACTAGACTATGAAATTATCAATACACTTGAGGATTTTCATATATCTTGTGATGTATGAGTTTTTTGAGCTGTAGTTCAGTCTTATTCTATGCATATGGTGCTGGCATTTTTTGCACTGAAAAATGGCATGCGGTGTTCACAGTATTGATGCTACATGATGTATCACCAGATTGTTGCCAGTGTACAGTGCTACTTTTTAGCAGTGCTCCACTATATACAGTACATGTGCATGGCCAAATGACGAATAACACACAATATTTTGTTGGACCGCCTTCAGGCTTTGTTACAAGACACTGTGGCATCATTTATGCAATGTAATACTTATGCATTGTCACAATAGATGCCACAACATTTATTTTCGTCCACAGTTATATTCATTTTTATCCCAAATCTTGTGTAGATGATAGAGTCAAACTGCTGTGTAAAGTCCTCTCCAGCACAGAAACCAAAAATTCTCAATGAAGTTCAGGTTGAGTGGCCAACCCATGTGTCATAATGATGTCTCATGCTCCCTGAACCACTCTTTCACAATATGAGCCTGATGAGTCCTGGCATTGTCTTCTTGAAATATACCTGTGTCATCAGGGAAATAAAAACCCATTGATGGAAAAAGAAAAACTATCATTCAGTATATTCTCATAGTCAGCTGCATTTTTTGAGCATTTAATGGTGATACTGGAGCCTATCCCAGCTACCACTGGACGAAAGCATGGTACATTCTGGACATATTAATAGTTCATCGCACGGCAAATAACCATCCACTCTCACATCAGCACCTAGAGTGACCATGTAACCTATAAAAATGCATAGTTTTAGAGGGTGGGAGGAAGCTGGAGTTCCTGGACATAACTTCATTTTGGATGAAAAAAACAAATAAAATGGCAATTTTCACCATTTTTAGCTCTAAATGTTATTTAGCAAATGTAATGTGAAAACTGTAATGAAAATTGAAAGAAAACACTTGTTTGTAAAATGGCATTTTGAGTTGAGGCCCGGCTATTAAACCAAACAAACGCTTTCATGTGTGAAATGAGCAGCACAAATGCATTTCTTGGATCCTAAGTCAGTGAAATGATGTGCTGTCAGGTTACACAAGGTCAGCACCTGCTCTATAGAAGGAAAGAAAAAAAGAAAATCATCATAATATCTTATTATGTGTGGTTTGTGCCTTTGTGGGATTTAATTTATTATTTTAAAACTTTAACTCATGAGTTATTATTCATAAACGCGGTACAAGGCTGTTTAAAAAGAACTAGATTCTAATGTGCATTATTTTCATGTCATTAAACCAAATTATTTGAGACTTTTGCCTGGACAGAAGGATGAATTAAAGGATAAATAGCCTTAAGCAGCAGTAGTGTGGTCATGGTCCACTTTTTCCCTGTTTCAAGGACAGTATAGAGGCATAATCCTTTGTTATTTAACCCCATCACATTCTCTACGTCGTATAGATTGTATTAATTTACATTAAATATGATTTTAAGAATTGATAGGCACAGTTTGAGAGACAGACATACCTCCATATTTTTAGTTATATTTAATCACTTCTATTTAATTGGTTCCAGTTTTCTCTGTAATATGCCATTTCATTATCAGAAACTTTAACCAGTAAGATTCATGGTAATGAAAAAAAAAGAAGACCGAGTTAAAAGCTGGAATGAATTCTGTTTTCATTAGATATGCAATTAGTGTATGAACATGTTGGAGGGATATTGATGTCAGCATGCAATGAACCAGGAAACTCTATGAATTAACATTTTAGCAGGATTCAATCTCACAGAAAGACAAACTCAACCTTTTTTTTGTCTTAGACTTCAAATGGCACTGCAGAGAACAGAATATTTCCTCTCGTCCTCTGTGCAGCCGAAGAAACTCATCTTAATTAGGAGGGATTTCATTCGGGGTTTGCTAAATTACCTCTTTTCTGAACCAGGCGTTCCCTCTCCACACATCACTGCATGTTTGAAACAAAATGACAGGGTTGACTTTTAATCAGCATTGCTTACACAGTAATTGTAAGACGGTAGGTGCATTTCTTTGTGTTAATTTTCCTTAATTAAATATAAACAAAGCACACGCACTTGTCACAAAGTGAGTATTTCTAGCCCAAGGGAGATTCTGAAGTTATTGACTTGGATTTGATGTTTTTGGCCCGTAAACGATGCATGTGGGGTTGCAACATGAAGTCCTGTGAGATGACTTGTTTTATTTTTGTACTAATTCCAAAAATGCCTTTTGATATAATTATAAAGCTTCTGAATAAATAATCTATTTAAGATACAGACTGATATATTTTAAATCCTCTTAAGCGGCGCTGGGCTTGCCTGTCTTGTTCTGCACGAGTTGTTTTGTCACAAGCTATATATACTCTACATCACTGCAGACTAAAAAGATTATTTACATCCTAAACACAAAATTGCATTCCTAAAAGCATTTTCTAGAGATCTTGCACCATGGAAATTGCAGTGTCAGGGCATGTAAGGCACTTAATCTTTAAATTATACTGGTATAGATATTATCGGCTGTATCATATTTAAATCCCACAGCAGAATTGGACTCTTTATTGTATCTGGCTGTTTAGTATCAGGGCTGTTCCTCTGCTTTTTCAGCACATGCATCTTCAGTCTATTCAGTCGAGTTTGTCGAAGGTGTGCTTGAAGTCATTCACCCGAGAAATTTTTTCCAATCTGTTAATTACTGTTTTTGCTTTTGCCAAAGTAATGAGCCTCTGCATCCCTAAAATCGGCAGACTTCATTTTGATTTGATTCCTTAGCTACTAATTTCAAGCCCTGTGGTCCTCTGTTTTTAATTTGTAGCTTTGATTCATATCTGCGTGTCGCTTTCAGGAACCATTTTACAGCAAAGAGACTAGTTTTTTGTTTGATAGAGGATGAAATATCTTAACTGTCATTGGCTGGCCTAAAATAGATTCAAGAGGAAACAGCTCCTTAAATCTTAACTCCATTAGGCTCTGTTCATTAGTCATAAAGATAATTGAACAGATGACACATGAATCTCAAGGTAGATCTGTGTGCGTACTGTGCACAGATACAAACACATGCCAGATACACATTGCACTGAAACAAGCCGTGTGTGTGTTTATATGTTGTTTTCCAGCTTCTTTTAAGCTTGCACAGCTGTAAATGATATGTCCTTGCTGAGTGACAGCAGGAGAAGCCAGCATGACTCTATAAAACGTAAAGGGAGCACGCTCACAATAAGCTCATTAAGATGCTGGCGGCACCAGTGGCATTAACAAAACAGCTGAGTAAACTGGACATTTTCCCGTGATCTGATCCTTTTTGGGGAGGATGTTTGATGCTTAGGAGACTCAGAGCTCATTGTAAACATAACTCCTTTGTATCAATAAGTATGTGTTTACTACTGAGCTTTGAATAACTTGTTTTCTTGAAACAAGCAAAAGAAGTCGCAGTATACAAAGAGTCTGTAAAAACAACTTGGTTTCAATGAAGTTGTTACATGGGTACAATTATTTTACGTTTGCTTGTTTTTGCAGATAAAAGTCCCAATTATTTTTTGTGTATCTAGCTTTAGGTGACTCCTCTGTTGTGAACTAACAGGAATAGTCTTTAAAGTTTGGCTAGCTAATAGACTAAATAATTTGGTTCTTTTTAAAAATTATTAGTGTGTCATTATTTTGTAAGAAAAAGCAGAGTATTTTTCATGTGTGTGTATGCGTGTGATGAGAATAATCACAAATGGATGCACTGATCTTTGTGGTACATTAATTCACAGGGTGCGATTTGTTGGGGGGGGATCAACCCCCCCTCTGGTTTTTACATCCCTGCCTCTGCTCACTGAATTTCATCCTTGGGGGTGGGGGGGTGGGGTGGGGGGGTTATTTCAACCACTTGAAATAACAGACAGGTTGTAACAGTTTTCTTACAATTATATCCTACATTACTGGCACTAACGTTCACCTGAACCAAACTGTCGGCAGTCTCAGAATTCGTGAATGTCCCCATGCACTGGGACGCCGTAAAGGGGGATAAATGTGCAAAATTCATGGGGCCCAGCATTTGTGTGTCCAGTGGATACAGGTTAGAAGTTGTGAAAATTTCGTGTAAAATCCGCTGCACAATAGAGAAATAGAACCCGGGAGTTGGACGCTGAAAGTATGTAAAGTTTCACTTTCATTTCACACCAGTGATAGTTACGTTAGTTATGGACTGCACCCCCACGTATGTAACTGCCCCCCCTCCCCCCCCCCCACCACCACCACCACCACCACCACCGCCACTACCACCAAAAAAAAAAAATCATCCCCCCTCTAATTTTTGACAAATCACACCCTGTTCACTCATACTTTCAGATGTGTTTTTTGTTTTTTTTGTTTTTTTTTGCTTAGGTATTCACATAAAACAGATTATAGTGTGAACTGGTATTATGAAGTAGTCAAAGATACTAAGACTAAAGATGAAAGATTTCAATTTGGCCAGTTTTATGTGGATGAAAATATTACAGCTAATAGTTTTGTTTTACAGCAGAGTGTATTGGGTACATGCATGGAGAATTTGGTTATTTTCACCCCATTTGGTTCATGATTCGGCTACATGACAGACTGTAGAACTGGTGTAAATGGACTTTGACTATTACAACACATCAAACTGTCACTTGTCACAAAAGAAAAAAATCATTTTGTTGATGTTAGATCTTATCAGGTGGCATCATAATTTACCAGTCCATGGAAAAGACAATAAAGATCGCTGACATTGAACTGAGGCACTTCTCCCATAGGACTCCATTCAAACAGATCAGACTCTGGTCTCTGGTCAAAGACCCCAAGGCCGTGATGTGGTTACACCTGAAGACTGAGACCTTGCATTGTTAGTCAGAAAGTCACTGTGCATTAAAGTGGTCCCTGTCAGCATCTTTCTATTATGAAAGATTAGAACATGTCTAACTTTTCTGTTTGTTGTGTATGAGGCTCAGTGTAGGAGTGTGACCAGATCCCACTATCATCTCATTTTGGTCATATTTTAGAAAATAATATGAAATGACAGATAAAAAAAAAAAATACATAAAGAATAATCAGATCTGAACATTAAATCAGATCTGACTGTTGAAACTGAGGTCACACTGCAAAAGATCACATCTGTATCTGACTCAGGATCCTATATGGAAGTGACTCAGATCAGAATTAAAACAATCAGACTTCATGTGATTTATGTTGTTCACAATATCATGAACAAAGAGCAGATCTGATTCACATATTGGTGAATAGATCAGTTTTTGGTACTATTTATTACCTGCAGTCTGAACATAGTTTTGGTAACTGAATATCTATAGTGTTCTATAGGAACAGAAGCTGGGACATTTTTGTATTATACTATTAAAACCAGCCACTCCAACAGCACAAGTCTTAAGTCCTGCTATTTTTCTCTGAAGTTGCTTTTCCATTGACCCTCAAATTGCGTGAATTTAACTTAACATAAAAATTTACTTAATGGAAAAATTACAATTTTACCAAAACTCTCGTTTTTTGATTCAAAGTTTTTGTGCTGGCAAGAGGTGGTTTTTCGGGCGTAGCGCAAATGGTATATCACGCAAAACTGCAATGGAAAGACCTATTTCTGCAACTAGAGTCACATGAGAAAAAAAAAAAAAAAGATGTTGACGGACGTTACAATAAGCGAAGAAGAAGAGTTTTAAAAGAAACATGGCGTGGTATGTGTGAACACACCAGGAAAACAAATTATTTTTTGATTTACTACAGGATAGAGGAGTAATACATAATAATAATGAATATATCTGTAAATCAACATAATATTTATGTTCGTCACCACATTTTTGGAATGACTTCTCATGTCATCTCACGATAATAAAGAAACAAATCATTGCATTTGTGATTTAATGGAAAAACTGACATTACACTCTTATGTTTTTCCGACATTTAGTAAATATTGGTAAAGTTTTGCACATATGTCCAATGGAAAAGCAACTTGGGAAAGTATGTTCTTATGAAAACTATACTGAAAAACTGTCTTCTTGCTGTTTGACTCACATAATTACACAAAACCAAACAGTTAATTTTCTAAACTAAATTACCTTAATTTAATTGGGACACAGGTGAAGATATTAAATATTGTTACTTCATTTAATGAGACTAATCTTAATAATTAAACAAAAACAAATTGAGACTTCCAGTGCAAATGACATTACAGACTGTTTTTTACACATATACACACAAAATGCCCCATAATCATTTTTCAGGGGCTTAGATGATGCTTCACTGCTGCTATAGAAGTACTCCACTCTGCATAGAGCAGAATGAAAAGCTTAACCATTACTCACCTGATGTTACAATGAACACAATGAGCGTCCAATAAAGTGTTCAAATAACACTTCCCCTCTTCCACCTCCAGCAGTAATAGTGTCATGTCAGCTGAGCTATTATTTCACTACCAATCTCTTGCTTCAAAGCCATGTTTTTGAGACAAAAAGCAACAGCACTATGTAAATATAAATAAGTGTGTGGATGGCATGTATGCTCTAGGGGGGAAAATTACTTTGTCATTGAAAAGATAATAAAGTACGAAGGGTAATGAAATATGTGGTTGGAGGGCATAACATTGCGAGCCTGACAGCGTGTAGTTATAATGGGAGTGCAGGAGGAAGATGGAGGGAGGAGGGGAAGTGGAAGTCTTCCTTGCTGCTGCTGCTGCTGCTGCTGCTGCTGCTGCTCTGTTCGGTGTTTCCAATCACTCTGCCACATGTCTGCAGACAAAAGGCCTGGAAAGGGTGCAGCGATGTTGCGGTGTGTGTGTGTGTGTGTGGGAGTAGTAACAGTTTGACAGCTGCCTTAGCCCAGCAGGGGTGTGGAGAATATAGCTGATGTAGTTGAAAATATGCGGGGGGGTTTCTTGCATGTGCACCTTCCACAGTGTGTCAACTTGTGTGGTTGTGTTTGTACTGGCTTAACATTCAATAGGGTGAAGATTTTCTCAGTTTGACCACTATCCAAAATATTGTGTTATATCTATAGAATTTTTTATTAGCAATATTTTATAATTTTATGGTCTGTTATTTCTGTTTAACTGATGAACTGTTTGAATTGCAGAATCTTAACAGGCTGTTTTATTTGCCAATATTATTGATTTCTAATTTAAAGATGCAGGAGCCAAAGGCAGAGAGAAAACACACCACAATTAGAAAAGACACACCTTCTGTTTTCTGTATAAAGATAGATCACCTGATGATGTTTCATGCTGTTGCATACCAAGCTTGTCAAAACACAGAAAGGAGCTGTAGAATCACATTCAGGTCACTTCTGATGGAATCTGTAATTACAGGTGTCCCATCCATTCTCTGAACAGCTTATTCCTTATGAGGATCGTGGGGGTACTGGTGGGCGATGGCGGGGTACACTCTGAACCTATTGTCAGTTCATTACAAGGCTGAAATATACAACGATCATTCATGGGTGACTTAGTTTGACCTGTTACCTTATTAGTGCATGCCTTTGGATGACAGGAGGAAGCCGGAGAGACAGGGAGAGCATGCAAACACCACATGCACACCAGTGCCCAGAACCTTCTTTCTGTGAGGCGATAGTGCTAACCACTTCACCACCGTGTCTCGCATTTCAGATGTCAATTATGTATTTAAACCCCCTATCTCACTGAAAACACCAGCAATTAGCCAAAATTTACATCACGCTGTAGATTTTTTACACCCTGAAATCACAAAGAAAGTATAAGCAGTAGTTTGTTGTCCCCTTGACCACTTGAATTACAGTGTGCTTACAGGCAATTATGGATTTTTTGCTCAGTGATTCTAAAAACTATCAAGCAATACAGCTTCAATAAATAGGGTTCATGGAATTACAATTTCACAGTTATGAATCGTTTATATATTTCCTTGCATTATCCGTTGAAATTACCTCTAAATGGGTGATATGTAGTATTGATATTCCAAAGTATGAATAGTATGGGGGAGTTGTGTGTCAGAATGCACTCACACATCCCAAAACTTTCAACAATTCTGCAGACAGACTCACTGAATAAAGTGTGAATCTTATTTACACACATCTGTATTATGATATCATCATTTCCCTTTCAAACAAAAGACACAGACAGTTATTTTGACAGCAAGTCAAAATAATACTATACTGTATAACCTTCATGTAGGTCACTGTGTTCGCAGATTATAGCTCTGTTAGCTTAGTTCTGTTTAAGACAGAAAACAACAGTAAAACCACAAATGACTGCTGTTTTCCATTCGATTTGTGTTAATAGCTGCATTAAAGATCTGTTTGGAATCATTCAAACAAGGTCAGAATGGTGGATCAACAAACAGACAAACATAACACAACTTAACAACTTTATACCACCATAAGTTTGAATGAATGAATGGTTTATTTTTGGTTTGCACAGTAATCACCGCACACAGTACAACCACCACAATAAACCCAAGACCCAAAAAAAGGAATAGGCTAGAAGCAAAGGCTAATTTTTTGCCTATTTTTTTCACCTGACACATTCCTTACATAAAATTAAATGTGTACATCATCGAGGATTCACATTATAACAAAAGAATCAATAACAACAAAAACACATCTTCCATCTCCACTTAATATTCCTGAATTATCCTATACTTAAGACATTTTTTAAACTTTGTCAGAGAAGTGAACAACTTAAATTCACCATCAAGTCCATTCCATAATTTCACACCCACAACCAAAATACATCCAGACTTCACATTTGTCGTCAATTTCATACATTCAAAAATATAAAGACCTCTTAAATTATAGTTACGCTCTCTTAATTTAAAGAACTCTTGAATGGTATTTGGAACAGTATTATTTTTTTACTTTATAAATCATCTCTAATAATTTAATATATACAATATCCAGCAATTTTAAAGTATTAAGTTGAACAAATAAATGATTAGTTGCTTCAAACTATCTACGTTATTAATTATTCTAATAGCTTTTTTGTAATTTTACTAATGTATCTATACTAGTTTTTCCTGCATTCCCCCATATTTCTGGACAATAGTAGTTTCATAATCATACTCAAAGGTATATAAGAAATGCTGTGATTTTATTTATTTATGATTGTGTAGGATGGTCTTCTTTGTCGGCTCACAGACTGAGTCACTGGCGTATTTTAATTTATAAGTCTATTCTAGGTCTGCTCCCATCCTGTCTTCTGACTTACATCAGTCGGAGAACCACAGACGCTTATAATCAGCGTTCTCAGGATCTTTTCTTTTTGTCTGTTCCTAAAGTTAGAACTGAACAGGGAAAAAAGGCCTTCAGGTTTATGGCCCCATTCACCTGGAACGAACTACAAAAAGACCTGAAACTTAAGGATCTGGTTTCATTGGACACTTTTAAGAGGATGTTGTATGAGTTAGAGAGGGAGACATCTGGCTGCAGATGTTTTACCTGACGCACTTTGTCTGCATTTCATGAGCACTTTTTGCAAAGTTGACTTTGGAAGGTTTGACTTGTCTATGTGCTTTTTATGTATTTGTTTTATGTATGAAAGTCTGTGTCTGGAAGTATTTAATGTACTGCTGCCCGTCTTGGCCAAGACACTCTTGAAAAAGAGATTTTTAATCTCAATGAGGTTTTCCTGGTTAAATAAAGGTAAAATAAAATCAAATCAAATGTAGCATCAAACTCTATTGTTTTGTTTGTTTGTTTTTTTTTATTCAGAACTGCGTCTTGCTCTCTACCACTATCTAGCTACCACTCTCACAAATACAAAAGATAACATGATTGGAGTTTGTGTAATATTCTCCAGCATACGTGTATCACATGAAAGAAGAAAATTAGCATTACGGTTTGTTTATGGCCAAAACATAGACAAATATACATGGAAGCTGAGGTGCAGTTGAGCTAAAATGATGATGATAAAATGAATGTTAACTATTTATTAGCAAGCTACTGACGATAGCTAAGGAATTGCAAAGCTTTCTGATTCATACACATTTATTCATCTGCCGTAGCGATGCTTCAACTTAAGGTACAGGAATACAGAAGTCAGCCTGACATTTGGAAAGTTGAATATACGGTGATAAAATTCGTGCTGCACCCATTAGCACACTGTGTGTCAGGATCCCGTAGGTAGCTAGCTTTCCCATTCTAACTGATGCCTCATCTTATTGCCTGTATCCACTTTTGTGTCCTCAAAGGCTCAGTTTTCCAGCTAGACAGCTTATGAAAAGTTTTTTTTTTTTATGTTTCTTTACTCTGTTGGTAGTGCATCCCAGCACACTGTAGCTTTTAGGCATTTTTCAGATTTTTGCCAGCAGATGGAAATGACAAGGAGGTACCTTCAATAACCCAATAAAAAGTCAATAGAGAGCGATGGATTGACTGCAACCCTGCTGTGAAATAGACATTATTGTAAGTGTGTGTGTGTGTGTGTGTGTGTGTGTGTATGTGTGTCATTGGAGCTCCTCCAGTCTTCCAATAATGTGTGACGGTTGCAGCTGTGAGGGGAACTTCAGCTCCCTCATCCTGTATCAGCAGCAGTGAGGGATTCAGAGCTGCAGGGTGGGCGTGTGTGTGTTTTCCTCTTCCCGTCAAACCGGTGGCTGCTGTGGGGCTGTGGGACGGCAGGAAAGAGCAGCAGGGAGGCAGTGGTCCAACCTCCTCTAACCTCCATCAGGCTCCAAGCCAAGAGTTTGCCACTAAAGCAAGCCAGGACACGCAGCGCCATGTATCCACGCACACACTCAAGTACACTTACACCTCCTCTTTTTGTCACACTGCTTACCAGCCGGCCTCCTGGACACCGATACCCTGAGTCATTGTTGGCTCCAAATGTATTTGTTGAAGTTTAAATCAGTGTTCGGCACATTCAGTGGAGCCCGGCTGCTTGGGTTTGGGCGTCAATATCAGCCCTTGCCAGTTCTTTTGGACAGTGTATAATGGTTTTATCACTTCTGTTAAGTGTTGTAATTGTGGGTGTAAAGGCATTACAAATCGCTGTTGGCTTTAGCCTGCTGACAGAAGGATGTGTTCGCAATTACAGTACTGAATTAGTTCCCTTTCAGTACAATCAGTCCATCTGTCACAGCTGATGTGTATTTTAATATGAATGCAAAATTTCTGAGAATTCCCGAGAAAAACCTTATGCCCTTTTTGGCCAGCTATTTCTAATAAATGAGTTTCCATTCTTGTTTATTCTTTTACACAATATTTTTAAGCTGAAGTATGAAGGCAACTGAATAAACAGTATTAATGTATTCCAGTGCATGTTTAACATCATCTCTATTCATTACTATAACTTGCTTTTGCTTGTTTTATCAGCTATTGTACACTCATAAGGCAAGGCAAGGCAAATTTATTTGTATAGCATAATTCATACAAAGGGCAACTCAGAGTGCTTTACAAAAATGGAAACGAGACAGGTTAAAAACACACAATTACAATTAAAACATGATCAATAAAACATAAATAATAATCAATTAAAATAAAGAGTGCAGATCGAACCCTTTCAGTTGTTCTGTGCACAGTTGAACAGAACAGTTTTCAGCTTGGGCTTTAACATTGTCAGAGTAGAGGCCTGTCTCACGTCCTAAGGAAGACTATTCCAGAGTTTAGGTGCATAGAACTGAAACGCAGCTTCACCATGTTTAGTCCTGACTGGGCACCAGCAGAAGACCAGTCCCTAAGGTTCTCAGGGTCCGAGATGGTTCATATGGGACCAACATGTCACAGATGTACTTTGGTGCTAGACCATGGAGAAACTTCCAGACCAGCAGAGCTGTTTTAAAGTCTATTCTCTGAGCGACAGGAAGCCAGTGCAGAGATCTGAGCACAGGACTAATATGGTGGTACTTCCTAGTTCTAGTCAGGACCTGAGCAGCAGCGTTCTGGATGTACTGCAGCTGTCTTAGAGCTCATTTAGGGAGTCAAGTGAAAAGGCTGTTACAGTAGTCTAACCTGCTAGAGATAAATGCATGGATAAGTCTCTCTAAGTCTGGTTTAGACAGTAAACCTTTGATTCTGGCAATGTTTTTGAGATGATGATGTTATTGATTTAATATGGCTGTTAAAGTTTAGATCTGAGTCCATTATTACCCCTAAATTTCTAACCTGATTCTTAGCTTTTAAAGTAAGAGGTTCCAGATGACCACCAGATAATCCCTTTTATTCTTTACCATCTACTTTATATTCTGTGGTCCCAGCATCTGTGTAGCTACTTGATTTAGAAATGTACCTGCCATCTAAAACATGTTTGACTGATAACTGAGTTGTAGTGTTATCTTTTTTCCAGCCTTTTATGCCCCTGAGTGTGGTTTATTTTTGCCATGATAGTTTTAGTATTATTAATTTTTTGTCTGCCTCACACAAAAACTTCTGCAACACTTCTTCATGACACTTGGTATAAGGGCAGGGCATGTGCCAAAGGTGAACCTATGAAAATTTGGAGGAAATCTATAAAAATGTTGATGGAATTTTCCCTCCGTCTCTAACAATGGGGAGCAGTTTACCCCCCAGGCTAATTTAGGGCCTGTGTCCACATAGCATGTTTTATTCTGAGTGACTATTTTATTTTAGTTTTTCCCTAAAAGGAGGGAGCATATGTGGCTGCATGCAGCTGCAGAGAGAAAAAGAACCGTCCTCAGCCTCAACCCAGCCTCTGCAACAGCCAATTTAAGCTTTTCTACTTGAAAATCTCTCAAATTTTCTGAGAAATGCTGCTGTCCTCACTGTAGGTCTTTTTTCCCCTTCATTCAGATGGGACAGGATTCATCACCCTGGTAACAAGAACATTTTTGGAGAAGTTTGTTCTGGCACCAAGTGACAAATTGTAACCAAGTCCTTTTTTACCATGGTAACAATCAGTTAAACCAAAAATCCATAACACAATGCAAGCTGTGCCACTGGTGTGAAATAGCTCACACAATGTGCCTCAGTTGGTACAAGTGGAAAATATGGATGGATGAAAGTAATTTAATATTTAAAAGTTTAAATATTGTAACTATTTTATAATGTCTCCTCAATATACTAACAGAAACGTGCATGTTATAAATGAATTCCTTTTCCTTACTCCCAGGACTTGGATTCATGATACGTGGGATGGATGGAGTGTCAATTTAGTCAGTTCTATTATTAGACTGAGCATGAACAAGTCTTGTATGACTGTGTGCAATTATGAAATATATAGGATGTAGACTGATATGAACATGTGCTCTCAGCTCTGTATCATCTTCTAGATCAATAAGAAATTCACCATGTTGATAGAACAGCACATGTGTGATTATTTTCAGAGCAATAAGTCCTTTCATTTCCAAGAATATGACAGAAAATTGGTAAAAAAAAAAAAAAAAAAAAAAAAGTGCCCTTCCTAATGATAGGAAATCCTTTAAATAATTCCAGAATCTGGTTCTGGCTGTGGATCCGAATTGGGACTGTCTTTTAGAAGAATGAAATATAGGCCAGAACTACTTTGTGTGAAATTTTCAAGTTGAAATTATTATTATTGAGTTATTGGTATACAGACAGACCAGACTGCAATACCCTCAAAGGGATGAGGGTGATGATAAAACGATAAAATAGTGTATTTCACCAGTAACGACCATTATCTGGGAAGAATGACATTGAAAAATGAACAGTGCTTGTTTTTATCAGATATGTGTTGCCAGATCATCTGAGAGTGTGATGCTGAAATAGAGACATGTCTTGAACAAGTCATTTTAGTCGCACAATGTGTGGAGATGTGACTGTGTGAAAAATGGCTCCAGTTTTTCTATGAGTAACTTTGGGGTGAAGGGAACTGGTCATAATCTGTGACAGTGTTTATTTCTCCCACTGAAATGAAGAGGATTGGACGTGCTGCTGACAGGACTTCCTAAAAGGGGAGACAAGCAGAAATGATTTCACAGCTGTATTATGTGAAAGAGGTATCTGTGATGCTGAACCCAAAATGACTCATGTTATGAATAGGTTTTTCAGCATCTTCCAGCTTATTATTATCGGGTTATCCCTTACAAGTACTTGGGTTAGCCCTCCCCCTTACCCCTAACCCTTGGCACTTGCACTTGGCACTCCCCCTTGAAAAGGAGCTGCAAGAGGTAGGGATTGAAACCTTCCCCTATGAAATGGGACAACCCTTCACAACCTGTTATGTCATCAGCAGTCATCGATGTCGCAAATTAACAGTTTCCACAACTTTGTTTCTGAAAGTATTCACCATGTCGTCAGTAGCTGTAACCGTCTCTGTTGCATGGGCTTTGGTCATCTTCTTGCAACTATCAACTATAAACTGCAGAAATGTGGTTTGCATTGCTAAATGAAACGGCATTAAACGGTCGATCAAATGATTAAGTTGTTTACAAAGAAAATACGTACATTTGTGTGTTTCTGTCATCACACTGCTGCACTTTTTGGCTGCATTTACCTCTATCTTGTCAATGATTCAAACAGAATTATGGGAAGTTTCTCCTATCCCTCTGTTCATAGTGTGGTCCTAAAAAATCTCTGTTTCGAAGGCTATACAGCCCTCCACCTAACCCTTCCGTCTACTTGAAAATCAGGACAACTTGACCCCTTCACGTGTATGTGCAAAATGGAGGGGTAGGAGTAAGAGGGAGGGCCAAGGGGTGAACTGGGATTCAGCTGTCCTGTTGTACACTACCTGCTCAACACACAACAGCAGACAGACACAGTTATCTGTTCATCTGTTAACATAACCTTTCCAGTCTGATGGTTCAAGTTCAGTAATGTTCTATATTCCCTCGCTGAACCATTGTTGTGCTGTGACTTTGACCCTTGCAATCCTTATTATTAATAATCTAAGGCAAAAACATCTGCTCTATGATTATTTTTTTTCTTTTCTGCTCCTAGATTAGTGCAGGTTTTGCAGCGGTTGGGGTGTGGATGTGTGTGGGTCGAAGACATCAGGCAGATGGCCTTTTCTTTCCATCTGCAGTGTGTGTGTGGGGTGCCTTGTAGGTGTGAGCAGGAATGTACAAGGACAGAGAAGTCTTTGACCAACAGAAAAGTCTCTGTCTGCTGATTAGGTCACCAATCTCACCGATGGCTCTGTCTGTTTTTCCTTCCTCGCCCTCCCTCCCTCCTGACCTACCTCCATTTCTTTTCCTGTTTGTCTCCATTTCTTTCATCCCTCTCTGCATGCCCAACTTATCTGTGCCAAGCCAACCAACAGACAGGGTAAATACTGTCAACACTCAGTTACCCTTAAAGACAGGTTTAACAACAACTCTGAAACTGGAATCATAACGCTGAAGCAAGTCAGTGCGATTAAGGTAGGCATTGCACATTGTGAAAGAATTGCATTTATGTGCAGAGCTCCAGTAATGAGAGTAAATCCTAGCTATTTTATTGCTTCTCAGAGATATCAGAGCTATCGTCATGATGCCTTCAGATTAATATCAGTGTGTAGACATGGTGTAGCAGCACAGTGGCTTTGATTCTTGGACGCTTTATCTGCACAGTTCAACTGGCTTTTCTTTTTTGCTGTAAAATCCAGCAAAGCCTTTAACTCTTATCTTGTATCATCTTAAACTTCTATGATTTGAGATTCAAATATGGTCTGGAAAATGATTTCCCATGTTACCTAACATGAAGTGGTCAGAAAAAGGTAAAAAAAAAAGTGCTACATATCTGCACTGTAACCACAATTAAGAAATTTCAGAAAAATTTAAGGGAAACATTTACAAGCCCATAGAAGAGAGAGCTATAGCTGTAGCACTTAGATGGATATTGTCTGTGTCACTTTGTGGCATGTCATTGAAATCTCTGCTGGTTTTTCAGCATCTTTGAGATACACGCAGAATATACGCTCGGCTGAACAATGCCACATCTGATCAAGGCTGTAAATAATGCATGTTTAAAGCTTGACTCATGTTTTTGAAGTTTAAAGTGGGAGACAGACCCACCTAATGTCCTGTGAAGATATAAGCCCGTGTGATGCAAATGTGTCCACAAAGACGTATAACTTCAGCGTCTGCATGACATAATTTTTGCAGACATTATTCCTCTGTTGTGGTGCATTTAATGTGTCTCGCGAAGAAAACAAGAGCAGATTTGAAAATTATCTAAGAAATTTTGTAAAGGCAATGTGCATGTATGAGTTTACGCAGTCGTGCCAGTAGCAATGTTACAAAAGTTGAAAGCTAGATAAGATGGGGACAAACTAAAGATTTGAGGTCGCTGGCTGGGCTGTCTGTCACTTGATTCCCTCTTGAGTCCAGAAACAAACCAGAGCGATCTGTTGCCTGCGGGGTATTCTCTTGGTGTTAGCAGTGGTGTGGTTGATGTTTGTCATGATTCAACTCAATTTCACGTCTTAAAGATGCAGCTTTCCAAAGTAAACAAACAATCAGGCTGCCATTCTGCTTAAACATCAGTGTCGTGTGTAACCTCGAGTGCCTCCTTTACATTTACGACTATGTTTTATTCACTAAGACAAAATGTTCTGTGTCTCACATAAGAGCACTGAGGCTCAATGAGGTTGTGGATGCAGAGCTACAATGCAGGATTACACGTGACCTTTGATTATTGGGAATGGAAAGAGACAGCGAGAGTGGGAGAGATGTGCAGGGTAATGCTGATTCATACAAGCCTCACCTACACTAACAGGAGCTGTCTGAGGCAAAAAAATCGAGGGAAGGAAGCAGGGAGATAAGGGGAGACACGACTGAGAACGAGATGGTGGTGATTCATGTGAAATAGAAAAAAAAAAAAAAAAAGAATTTAAAAAAGCCCATCCGGCCAATCTGAGGTGGTCTGCAGAAGAGACTAGAAAGGTGCAGAAAGAAGAATGAATATGGAGGAAGAAGCAGATAAAGAAACTGAGGGAAGGTGCAGCAAGCAAGACTAATGCTGACTGCTTTTCCCTCTTTCTCACAGGGGAGTTGTTCAGTCAAATGTTGACATTGCAACAAAAATTTCCTCTTCCTGGTTCATTTCAGTCTCAATTTGTTTTAGACAAACCACCTGAGTTCTCCCACTTTCTTCCTCAGTGCAACAGAAACACTCAGAAGGTAAGAAACAGTGGGTTGGAAACATCATGGGTTTGTGTTCAGTAACTGCACCGCATATTTCAGTATATAGATGGGTCTGTCAAAAGTAATGTTCATATTCAACTATTTTTCAAATGTTGCGGAGTGGAGGTGGGTCATTTCAGTGTGTGCATGTTTATTTTGTTAGATGATAGATATAAAATAGAGATTTTTTTTATCCTTGTTGTTTAGTCCCTTGAAATAACATTTCTTTATGTTCTTTTATTATTATTCTTCAGCTGTCAAAGAGCAGAAATAGAAATGGGTCAATGAGGGTAATTATAATTATTCCACTGCTTTAAAACGCAGTGTGAAAACAGGAGATGACTAAACCTCCACTATTAGACAGCAAAGGAGCTAAACAAGACTAAACTTTGTTACCTGTGATGTTCATCGTCAACTTTACATTAACTCTGCAGCCCTAAAAACTGCTGTCTCTCACTTAATAAATGAGCAGGCAACCAAGGGAAAATTGCAGCTTTTGCATTAATCTAGAATGTGAAGTAAGGAAGGTCATTATTGATGATAGTTGCTGCTACCAGACACCAAAGGAAGGGGGTGGGGGGTGTTAAGATGATAAAAGTTACATGATCTAACTTAATGGCTATTCAAAAATCATCCAATCCTTAATGCATACAATGTTAGGGGTGATATAGCCAAAATTTTCTATCATACTCTATATAGTTTTATATTACATTGGCTATGATAGTGATCTTTGTGTAATTTGACATTTAATTAACACATTAATTAAGACAGTCGACTGATAGTGGTGTTTGCATGTTGAAAAATGATCTCACTAATCTCACTGGATGTTAAGGTAATGATATGGAAAGAAATATATCTGGAAACCTGGAAATAAACCTCAGGGGTTAACCTTTAAAGATGTTAAATGACTATTTTTTGTCTCATGTCCAAATAAATTTTTCCAAGATTTAAGTTATTTATCACCATTTATGATTTTATCCTTAGCATTTTTCCAGGGGAAATCAGGTATTTTCCTACATTTTTAATTTACTACCCATTTACAGTCGCGGAAAAAATTAATAGACCACCCTTGTTTCCTTCAGTTTCTTGGCCATTTTAATGCCTGGTACAAATAAAGGTACGTTTGTTTGAACAAATATAATGATAACAACAAAAATAGCTCATAAGAGTTTAATTTCAGAGCAGATATCTAGCCATTTGCCATGGTTTTCTTGATAATAACCAAAATCACTTAAGTTCTTCCATCAATAGCTATGGCATTGTACTGACAAAAACAGTGCTTTTAGGCATTCCATGTTTTCTTTTCTGTCTGTTTCAGTCACAGGATACACACAGGAGTTAGTACTTGATTAAATAACCATTTTTTGTATGACTTTTGATGGTCTAATATTTTTTTTTCCATGACTGTAGATGTTTATAAAAGCTCAGATTAAATTCAAAGATCATTCTACCAAATCAAAAAATTAAGAAAAGGTGAATTTTTCAGCAAATTATATCATTAAGTAATTGTCTCTATAAGCACTGTTATTTGTCAAACTACATGGGTTTTACTGGTGAATCAGTGTTGCAGAAAATTATGATGTTTACAGTTTCACTACAGAGCCTCTGAACATCCAAATAAGATATGTCTGATGCTGCTGAAAAGCTGAGAAACTGCATTTTACCTGAATTATTTAAGTGTACTGATAGAATTAATGGTTCAAAAGTTCTTAAACATTTAGCTCAGTAGATATTTTTGGTCATGGCTGGTTGATCCATGAATATAGAAAAAATTAACATCAAATCTAATTTAAGTATCAAAATGTAGATATTTTGAGGTTTTATTTTTTTCTCAATCAGTATTTAAAGTATTGCTGTCGTGCGTATTTCCTCTTTGCACCCATGCTGTGCTTTGCAAAGAGCCCAAACGACAAAAGATATTGCAGTAAAGAGTGATTTGTGACAATAATATAAATGACAGAGCATATGAATCAATAGACTTTTTTTCTATCGCCATGCAATATATATCATCACATTGCACCATATGTGTGTGTTTGTTTGCTGCAGTGCATTCGTGGTTTACTGCTGGTGTAAAGGTTGCAGGGTTGTGTGGTAGAGGAGGAATAAGGCCAGCCGGTTTATAAAAAAAAAAAAAAAATGATGATGAGTGTTCAGGCCAAATACAAGAGATGCTATTAAGGTGTTTGTGTTCTTGTGTGTCTTTGTTGAAGGTGTTAGCTGAGTGGCCTCATGGCTGCGATGGTAAGGTTTGTGAAATGAATAGAATGGACAGGGAGCCTCTGACAGCCCAACAAGCAAATACAAGATTTATCCTGACCTGTGAACCTGGAAAAGCTTCTTCTGCCCTGAATGCCATTTATTACAGTGTGCGTAAGTGTGTTGTGTGTCTGTTCTGTGCGTGGGCAGGCTTCTTGATATGCCCCCTTATCTCCATCAAGGGAATTGCACCTCTTCAAGTCTAGCCTCACATGCCCTTTTAGTCTAAAAGTCCGCAAAAAAAAGGGCCTTTTTGTCTACGTTTGTTTCCCTGAGTTTAATGGAATGGAATAATGGGATAAAACTGGTGTCTTATGATTCATGTTTGCCGTGTTGCAAACAGGTCGAACCTTTTCATTTATATTTCATTTATTTTAGCCCTGATTTGATGTGTGATTTTTCTTTGTGTGTTACCTTTCATGTCTTTGTGTGGAGTTGCAATTTGCACCCGCATTGTGCTTTCTTTTTTAACAAGGTGCACAAGCCTTAGACTGTTATCTACATGGTGGTTCATTATGTGAGAATCACAATGTCTCTTCACAGCAGAGAGGACGCTAGACAGCCCTTAAATTTTCTTGTCTTGCTGAGGATCAAGTATCTACATATATTAAAGAATCAAATGTCTCAGTGTTCATCAAAGTATTCAGTCCTAGAGATCTCTGCCTCTATTATGATACATATTGCATTATTTGTGGTGTTTAAAGCAGTGAAAAATAAAAAAGCACATTTTCACCTGTTACTTTGTTGTCAATGCATTTCACTAGAAATGCCTTCAACATCGAAAATCCTCTAATAAAACAGGATATGTGTCAAAACAGCTTCTTGCCAATTCAGATGTTCGTGTCTCAAAGATTTTTCTGCCATGTCAAGACTGGATTTCTTTTGTAATTTTCAGAGCCGCTTGACATAGAAATCCTCAAATACACAGCGTATCCACAAATAATGTCAGCTCTCAGCAGGCTCAGCCCATAAATGTGACAATCAGCCTTTTAAAAGTCTTGAATCACTCGACTGTAACACTCACTCAGCTGTCTGTCTCCGTTGTGCGTCTGCGTTTGTCTTTAGCGACGGGGCGGCCCTCGTGGCCGGGATGCCACTGTGTGCCGTGCCAGTCCACAGTGGACGGTGAGGGGCAGGAGGAAGGGACCGAGTGCAGGAGACTGAGAGGAGGCGGCCCACACCAAACAGGAGACATGAACCTCTGCTGGAACGAGATCAAACGCAAGTCCCACAACATCCGGTAAGAAGATGTCCACGCTGTAAGTGAGAACTGCAGTCAAAGTGTTAAATGCACTTTATATCAGTGAGAGTGGTTTAAGCTGATAGAAACAGGGTTTGTATGCACTAGAGAGAAATATAAAATTTGATTTTAGTCTTTTCCAGAAGCATCATGGAGAATGCAGTAAGGAGGAATGTCACAGTTTTTCTTGATGCCATTATTGTTGAATAGTTGTTATTGTATTTTATTCTTCATTGTGTATCATGTAAGTGTTTTATGCTGTTTGGACTTTGTATGGCTGCTACCTTGGCCAGGTCTTCCTTGCAAAAGAGATTCCAGATCTCAGTGGGACTTCCTGGTTAAATAAAGGTAAAATAAAATAAAAAAATTTCCGGTCTTGAGCAATGAAACAACCTCAAAGCATGTGAGAGGCAGTAGTGTTTCCTGCCCATATTCTATTTTAGAAAATACAAAATTCAGACTTTATAAAAAATCAATACATCCCAGCAGGTGGTTTTTCAAGGTGTTTAGAGCAGCCAGCCAAAATCTTTACTACTATGAGAAGGTGTGGACCTGAGTGAGATTGGTGTCATCGAAACCAAGACAAGAATTATTACATGCATTTACACACAGAGCTGCTTCTACACTCAGTTTGGTGTTAACTCATTTGTATGAGCTACAGTAGCAAGCTGCACTAGATAGAATGTAACACACATGTTAAACAGCAGATCGTCAGCTGCTGTAATAGCTGTGAACTCCTGATTCTCTAATCCTACAGGCAGGCAAGAGGAATACATTTTAATTTTTTCCATTCTTTATCAGGCTGCAGATTCTTTTTGAAATGAAACATCTCATTACTTTCATCTTCACTGAATCTGTTTTTAGCTAAAAGCTGGCCGCCAGTGTTTTGTGCCAACTTTATAGAGATGTCACATTTATAAAGCCACAGAGAAGAAAAGCCTGACATAACAGAAGTTGATTGCAATGTCCAATGTTAAAAACTTACAAGTAACTTCACTTTTACAGCCCAGTAGTCGTACATCAGCTTGTGTTTGCATCCTGTATAGATGTGATGCTGTGGCCTTTGTGAACTCTTGATAAATTAATTTTAAGTGACAGACCCTTTTAATCGCACAGGCAGCTGTTCTTTTGTGTTAGTACCTGCTGGGAAAGTTTATGCTAATGTATGTAAATTTTATGTCCAACTATTCCTATGAGAGATTTTGCCTAATGGTGTCTAACATCTATACCGTTTGTGTCTGTGTTTTTTATTCTCCTCCAAACTGTCACCCAGTAATAATTTCAGTCTGCTTATGAATTGCATATATTTCAGGGGCTGATACTGTAACTGCAAAAGTTACAGTTGAGAGCTCTGACTGTGCATAACAATTAGCGAGCGTATATGTTGGTCTTACATGGCTAATTGGAAACTGTCCAGGCTTGACAAATCATATGCATTTTCTCACTTCAACTGGCATCCTGTTTGGACAATTGGCCCCTTAATTGTTTACTTGACCCTGATATATCCAAGAGAGTGGAGGGGGAGGTTAAGGAAGGATAGTTGTGAAATTGGTTAAGACAGTTTCCCCTGCAGTCCTGTGTAATGAGATCACTATGGATGGCCTGCAGTGGCTGTTTATACTTGGGCTGCACTCTGACTTCATCAGGCAGAGAGAGAGAGAGAGAGAGGGAAAGAGGGGGGTTAAAGGAAAGAGGATAGAGAGGAAGAACCGACAGCTGGTATTAAATCATCACAGGAGAGAAATGGGATGCAGGGAAATGGGTGGGGCAGTGGGAAAGGAGAATATAAGAATGATTGAGAAGAAGGAGGCTGACTGAAAAGCCCGTCTAACCTTGAGGCTGAATTCAGTCCAGAGGAAACGTCTGACTGCGTTTTATGCCAGCGGATGGACAAGTGCAGACGACTGGCTTTATAATGGCCTGTCTGGCACTGATTGACAGACAGGCCATTATAAAGGACCAATAAAAGTCCTGGCTGCTTCCTTATATCCTTTAAACTGTCATACATTATCCCCCATAGTAACATGTACATTGACTGGAATTAAAGTAAACTCCTTGTGTACTTGTACTTTTGTGCAAATTTCTAGTAAAAAGGAAGAAACAGCAGAATTTAACATTTAATATGCCAAGACCTAAACAGCCACTGGTGACCAAAAGCATCTACTGATCTTTTGAACCACTAAAACTCTCAATACAATTACACAATTCAGGTAAAATGCAGTTTCTCATTGTTTCAGCAGCATCAGATGTGTTGTTCAGAGGCTTTGTAGTGATCAGGAAAACACCGTCATCTTCCCATGTCACCCTCCCTTGTAGTTTGACAAATAACAGTGGTTGCAGACACTTGTTTAATGTTCAGTCACAGATATATTCTGCTGAAAAAGTTATTTTTTTTGCTGTTTTCTCTGTTTTGATATAATAGCCTGTGAATCAACTCTGGGTTTTTATGAATATCTACGTTGTCAGCAAAGTAAATAAAACAAATTATGCAATTTTTAGTGAAAAATGCAGTGGATAAAATTACAATAAATGGTGATAAACAGCTGAGGAAAGGTTAAATGTTGGGGGGAAAAGAAACATACAAAAGGTCTAGGTCAGTGTTTTTCAACTTTGGGGTCGCCTGGAATTCAAATGGGGTTGCCTGAAATTTCTAGTAATTTATAAAAAAATAATAATAAAAATGTACTAATAAAAAATATATGGTGAGTTGAGAGAGACAATCCCAATGCATAAAAGACATGACAAACTGTGAAGCTGAAACTGAAGCACTGTTTATCTGTCAAATGTTCATTGTGGTCTGTTTCAGATGCTGCAGCTCTTTTATAATTCATAGTTTAAGTTATTGTTTGTTCAGTATTAATTATCAGCCTTGTAAATACAAGCTGGACTGACTGTACATATCCTGACCAAGGAAAATAAAATTCTAACTTTGTGTAGTAATCTCCACCTGGCTTTTCTGCCTCCGTCCATAATAATATACATTATATAGCCTAAATGTCACCTAAAATTAACATTTATCTGCAACATAGTATAGCAAACTATTACATAATCATAAACAAATTAATTTAGCAAAAAAATGTCTCCATTTTGAATGTCTGGGGTCATCAGAAATTTGTGATGTTAAAATGAGGTCACAAGCCAAAAAAGGTTGAAAACCACTGGTCTAAGTATTTAAAGGGTAAAGTGAAAACATCTTTATCCTTTACTTCAGAAAATTCAGAGAATCTAACAAACTTAGATAAGGAGTTAGTGCAACAAATGTAGCCTCCAAGTGTTTACAGAAGGCAGACACGCCGAGAATTTCCCAGTGTGACAGAGTGTCAGCTAATTGGACTCAGCACTGATAACAGAAGGTGAAGGGTTTGATCACTTTTTGGCATCTTTCATAGAAAGTAAGCAAAATCATTAGACTGCGAGCCACTCTGCATGCCCGCCAGCTGCGTAGCATGTGTTTCAGACTACCAAACAGTTTTTTGATGCCAGTGGCAGAAAATGTAGACATGCCGAGCTTGTTGCTGTGTGCTTTGTGCCGAATTAAGTTGGGGGTTAATGTCTTCTGTAGGATTTAGATAATAGCTCCAAATAAACCGACCACAGCACTGTATTTGAGCTGTGCATAATCACTCCTAAGTGATTGGGAATATATATATATATATATATATATATATATATATATATATATATATATATATATATATACACAGTATATAAGAGACCTTTATTACCATGAGCATATTGCTTAGGCCATGTTGCCATCTGTAACTATTGTATAAGAATATCTGCAATAGAGGGAGGTTTCAATAACTTTGGATGTTTTTTAAGGGTTTGCCCATTTGTGGCCAATTAAGAGACAATCTGGGAATTATTTGGAGTTTTTTCATATGCTAAAAAAGATATTAAACTCATGATGACTCTTTTAACCGTGACGTGTTTGCATAAAGTGTGTGTTTGCTGACATTTAAGTGTACTCATTCATTAATAAAATTCCTTTGCTTCCAAGGGCATGTTGTAGTGGTGTAAAAAGTACTTTTGGAAGCAAATGGTGCAACAATTTTCATGCAATTTACTGATTTTAAGGTCAGCTGAAAGGGGTATATTCATCAGCCAGCATTGTAACTCACCTCCTCCTTATTGTATATCAGTGTTCAGTGTCCTGTATTTACAGAGACCAGTTGTTGTATTCAGACATACAACAGCTTGATGCTGAATCACCACGAAAAGACATTTTGTCCAGCATTAGCACAGGGTGGTTCTTAGTCAGACATCCCAAGAGGTTACAAATTACAAAAAAGAAAAAACAACATATTGCGTAATTGTCTAAGACGGCTTTCAACCATAATGGATCCTGATGCAAAGACAAAACAGGAAAATCCTTCATCAATGGAGAATCTGGTGGTTGTTTGCTGGAAAAAAAAGAGTGCAACACTGATGTCTGATCTTAACAGTCAGGATAGTCCATATATTTATAATACCTCTTGATGCAGTTTTGTTTTCGTAGCTATCTGATTGTGGCAGACTGATGTAATAACTGTGCATAGGCCTTTTGGTGGAGAGGACATATACAATAACCAAATCCAAACAGACCGAGTCGGATGGAGACACATGATAGACGCAAATGCAAACAGCAATGTGTCTAAGCTCTTTGTTCAATAACAACTAAATCAGGGCTTTAGTGAGATGCTCCAGCTTCATTATGCCTCAGCATTGTTTTGATAAGTCTGTGACGAGTGTTTTAATGAGGTCAAGATCTGGTGACACTGAATGGCATGTTATCATTCAGACAGGTTTAATACTTAAGTATACATATTCTTTACTCAAGTAGATTAAGACAATAGCGTGAAAGCAATCCCAGTAAAAGCAGAAGCACTGATTTAACTTTTTCTGAGTATTCTAGGGCCTGTACGTTTCCCCTTTTCATTCAACATACACAGTAAAAGTAGCCGATCCCTCTGAAGGACATTTCTACTGGATGTTTCTCCAATGAGCCTCATATGATATTGATGTAATGTGAAGACTATTAAACCAACTTCAAAAGGAAAAAAATTATGTATACCATGCGTCTTCAAGGTGTTTTATACAGTATATAGATATTTAATTAGATTTCAGTATCAGTTGCTGACCTTCAAACATGATGTGTTTTTATCTCAGTCCAGTGTCCTCTTCCTATTCTATTTCATCTTCTAACATACTGTATGCTGCATAAGATATGCAGTATATATTTTAATTTGCCACCATCTGTATGTGAACTCTCTTGTATTAAGTGTCACTCCCATTGGTAACAATATAAGGCATTGTTTAGGCTCGGGCTGTGCCACATAGTGATGTGCCCAGTGTTTTGCTCTGCAGGGAATGCCCACCGGGGTTGGTGTGGGTGGCTCGGTGGCATGTTATGAATTTATTTGCTGCATGGCTCGGATAACTGCAGAGAGCCAACCACCCACATTCAGCGTCTGTCTGAGGGCAAGGGGAGACCTCAGAGTCTGTTTTTTTTTTCTTTTCCTGTTTTTGTCATTATCACAATGTTTTATTCTCTGTTCCCAAGTGCAGCCATCTGTTTGTGCACTTCTCCTTCATTATCTTTGATTCAGTTTCTACATTTCCTCTCTCTTCTTGTCCTCTGCTTTTTATTCACACATTTCACTCCTCATATCACTCCTCCACACCTGTATTCTTCTTCATGTCCTCCTATCCTTGCCCGTCACACTCTGGGCTTAGTGTAGCCTTTGGTGCTTCTGTGCCCCACTTTCTCAGTATTATCCTCAGGGAAACTACAAGGCACTGCCTACAGGATTATTGAGCTCCAAATACATGTTATTAGTAATTCTCATTTGTGCTGCTAGAGAGGTTAATAATGTAATGACAGCTGTGTGTGCGACTGTTGGGTCTTTGTACTCAGTCTTAATCACATCTCAGAAAAGTAGATTTTTTTCATAATTGAGTATCAATAAGAAAACCTAATGGAATTTCCAATATGTAGGCTGATTATTGTTTGGTCAACATCAGCCCTCCAGCAGTTAAGATAATATACAGTGGAAGCAGCAGCTGATGTTTATCTGTTGTGTTAAAAGTTGTTTTAGCAATTTTTACCTCCGCCAAGGAGGTTATGTTTTTGCCAGGGTTTGTTTGTTTGTCTGTCTGTTTGTTTGTTTGTTTGTTTGTCTGTCCGTTAGTGTGCAACATAACTCAAAAAGTTATGGACAGATTTGGATGAAATTTTCAGGGTTTGTTGGAAATGGGATGAGGAAGAAATGATTAAATTTTGGTGGTGATCGGGGGTGGGGGGGGCCCACGGGGGGGGCCACTGATCAGCCTTGGCGGAGGTCTGCGCTCTCCGAGTGCTTCTAGTTATGACTTAATTTGTGCTCATTGAAAGATAGAGTGATGAAAGGGGAAAAAATTACAGATTTTTTATATAATAAAATTGTTTTTTTTCCCTAACACAAAGGGGGGAATGAAAAAACACATGGGCAAGAAAACCTATTAATTCATTAGTAATTCTGCAAATGTAAATATTAAAAATATGGAGATGCTCACACTTAGTCAAACTTATACTAACTTATACTTCCACACAAATCACACATAAAGAGTTGAATTTTTTCATCTTTTACTATTTTTAAGCATCACTATTTTACACACTTTCTGTATTACCTACAGGTCCTAACACATAGTAGGCTGTTTACTAGGGCTGTCAAAATTAACACATTAACACTGATTATTTCATTATTATGATTAATCAGATTAAAAATTTTAACTTCATTAACCTATCTGCAGCACAGAATGACTCGTCCCTGGCGTTTGGGGCAGTTTGTCCAAGTAGAGTTACTGTCGCGCAAATGGGCAGTTGATCCAGTAGTGACAGGCAGCAGAACCAACCAATAAAGATGGAAGACGCTAAACAGCACGTTGGCCCTCTGGATGGAAATATGAGTACAAAAAAAACCCAAACAAACCCCAAGACAGAACAGTTGTTTAAAGTTGTTTTGTTGAAACTGTTGAAGGTGTTTAATAAACACGTTAAGTACATATATATTCCCTTCTTTCTTGAGTCTGTTTGCTCATACATAATGAAATGTGATTAATATAGATTAAAAATGAATGATATTTAATTGTGATTAATCGAAATTATTCCACAGTAACCCTGTGATTAATTTGATTAAAAATTTTAATTGTTTGACACCACAAGTATTTACATATACTTTGTCTATGTTTATTAGCCCTTTGAATCTGTGCCAGACAACAAAAGAATAAAGATTTAGTCACAAGATACACACAAGTGTAAATACACAAGTACTGAATCATCTTTGTGACACATTAAAACACATGATTTCTGTGTTTACTGTACAAATTGCCCCCATATTCTACTTTGTGTGTTTAACTTGAAGCTACAGGAGCTGAAATCAGAGGGGGAAAAAAACACCAGAATGTGAAAACACACAGTTTCAGTTCTCCTCTTTTTGTCCAAATCAAATGTAGATGAACGTGACATTATGGAAAAGTGAGATCACATCATATATTTAATCTCACTATCTGTCTGAAAACACCTGTGATGAGATAAAACCTGCATCATAGAGTTGATTTTCTACAGCCTGAAAACACATGGAAGTAGTAGATGCAGAAACCTTGCGTCGTCTCAGACCACTTTAATTCCAATGTGCTGTAATTATGAATTTTTTGCCTAGTGACGCTAAAAACTATAAAGCATGTCAGCTTTGAAGGTAAAGTATGTCATTTTTCTTGCTTTTGTTTTGTAAACAACTATTAAAGTCGGCCTTTTGTCTCTGCTCAGTGAACAAAGCTGAGGGAGTGGTAGTTGGCATAGACTGAATATAGAGAGCGAATACTGATAGTGAGACAAAAGCAGTGAAATAGAAAAATAAAACATTATTTTCTGATTTGATCTGATTTTTCTCTAAAGCTCTCATAAACTCCTCCACACCATCTCTATGGGAACATTCTACAGGGAAGTACAACCAAAGCACATGCTCCCCCCTCCCCCTTTTTCCTCCTCCTGCTCTGTGTGTTCATGAATTAGAGACAGTTTTTTATTTTATTTTTATTTAACCTTTATTTAACCAGGAAAAAAATCCCATTGAGATTAAGATCCTCTTTTTCAAGGGAGTCCGGACCTAGAGGCAGCATGAAATACAACACAGTTGCAACATACAAAAATTTACAGGAAATGTCAAACGATGAAAAACAAGTGGAAGATATTTTAGTCTTTAGCACTTTGAGTTTGAATTTAAAAGCATTTAAGGAGATCAGTTCAGTCAGTTTCCAGTCTTATGGCTACACAATCCATGTGCAAGGAGCAGTTGTCTGTGGCTTTTTTTTTTTTTTTTTTTTTTTTTTAAGTGTAGTTAATTTGCACATTACACACAAAAAAAGATGATTAAAAAAAGTTCACACATTGTACAAGACAGGTTAGATGACAAATACAGCTTATGCAAATACCTCGACTTACAACAACAATCACCAAAATCACAGCAACTAGTCCAAATACAAGCATTAATATAACATAAGAAAGACAGGGATGAACGATGTAATACTTACAGCAATACAATACAAAGAAAATACATGAGACACTGTCAATTATCAAACATTTTTCAGATTTTTTTTTTAATAAGGAAAATACACTTACATAGCAGATATGTTGATTAAAGTAGACATAGATTCTCAGACAGAACTGTTGTCCCTCTGAGAGTTTGTACAGTGAGAAGAGCGGTTGTGTTTATGTTGTTCTTGCCATGCATGCTGTCAAACACTGTTATTGGTTGGAGGTACAAATGCACTGCCAAAGATTCACACACCTGTGAGAAATATCCCAATGAAACATGTTGAAAAGGAAAATAGAAAATTCAGGTACATAGCAGAGTCTCTGCAGGTAGATACACCGCTACACTTTGATAGAATTAATGACGTTTGGGGCTATTTGGAGTGTGATTCTACAACTACCTTCAAATCTTTGAGATCTATGCCTATGTATGCAAATTATAAGTATGATGTGAAAGTAGGTGAATCATACACAAGACTCTTGAATGTGTGTAATTATAGCAGTGAGTCACTCTTACAGAGGAGGGTGAGCTTTTCTCTGCTTAAGAAGGGATAGGTTTTGCTCTTAAAGCTACAACAAACTTTTTTTTAATATGTATATAAATGGAAGCGTTGTAACATCCTCACTGTCTAACCTTAATTATTCAACTGAGAGGACATAGACTGATGCAGACAAAGAAGACTGTAGTGGGAGCCTCTTCTGTTTGTTCCTGAAGCTTTTTTCAATTTTTTTTTTTTTTTTTCATTAATATAAAGTATTTTGAGGGGTGGGGAGGGTGATACCTTCTCAAACTGAAGGCCTAAGTCATATATTGTACAGGCTGTAAAGTCCCTTGAGGTAAATTTAAGATTTGTGTTATTGGGCTCAATAAATAAAAAAAAAAATACTTTACTTGAAAAATGATACTTGTGACACTGATTTCTTGGTGTCATTTCAGTGACAAATTATAACTTGAAGATGAAGTTTTAAAAGCCTTTAAAGAAACCGAAAAAGCACTTTAAAGGGCTTGATACACCATGTCATAAGTACTTTCACACAGAACGTGAACAATACATGGTGAGAAAAATTACACTTTTGGAACGTGGTTGATTTTTCGGTATGTCATGTGGAACAAACGTCACCTCGGAGCAACAAACAGCAGATCTGTTGATAGTGTTTCTATCAAACTTGTTTTGGAGTGAGGAGCTTGTGTAACATTGACATCGTATAAATCAAATACAGGAGGCACTTTATTTGGCTTTTACCAGGAGGCTGTAGATAGACAGCCCAAAGTGACATAATTCACTGGAGCAGACATGTTGGAGGTCACACAGAGTGCTCCAGACGATGGTGAATGTGTCGTGTTTTCTGAAGAACTTTTACTGAGCAAGTGCTGCAACTGACACAAATTCACATTGCTGTCGGAAGAGATTTGATGTAAAATAGCTGCGTATCAGTTATCTATTTTTGATTAATTTAGTATACCTCATGTCTTTTTTATGCAAAGGCCGTAAATTATCCTGCAGTGGCACGTAAATGTATTGTACGTATTGAATGTATTTGAATGAAGCGGTTCAATCTGAGCAGACTTTCCTATATCTGTCATGTTTAACGCTTTTCTTCCAGTATATTATGACTTTGTAATCTAAGTGAGGTTTGTTGTGTTAGTCGTTGGTCCAGGACAACAGATGGAAATTAGCTTCTGTGCTAAATCTGGTGCATGCATCTTGTTCTTTGTAAGTAATGCCAATACACACTGTACTGTAACTAGATAAATAAATAAATTAATAAATAAAAATAAAACATAAAAAGTAATTTCAAACCAAATGATATTTTAAAACAGGCATTTAGCATTTAGCCCCCAGACTATGAAATGACCCTCCCCTGCCCCTCCGTGTGGTCAACTCTGTAGACTCTTTTAAAACGCACCTCAAGATGTTGTTATTTAGAAGCTTTGGCTAATGGATGTATCCTTTTTATTTATGTTATAAAATTATTGTTATGTTGTTTTATTGCATCCATTTTATGTACAACACTGTGTGATTTTTATCTGTGAAAAGCGCTTTATAAATAAACTTTACATACTTACTACTTACTTTAATTTGCTGATTTTAGATCCAGTGATTTTGACAGTCATGATTAATTGTGTATTTTGACAACCTCTCTTTCACCATTTACATCTCTCAGCTCTATGTTAAGCTCCACATCCATGTCTCCTTCCACAGCGGTAAAGAATGTATTACAGAAGTGTTTCCCCTTGAGCATCAGCCTCTGTAGATCTTCAGACGTCTACACTTTTTCCAGTTGTGGGAAACATCCCCAGTGGCTGGTCTGCTCTTGTCACTTATCAAATAGTGTTCCACACGAATCTCAGTTCGATGGCTGTTGGAAGAGACGCTGTAGGCAAAGTATTGGTTAAGATCCTACACAAGAGAGGTCCCTGAATGCATCACACACAACACATTCAACCCCTACAGTGCAGAAAATCAAAAAGAGAGCAAAAGGAATGCAGAGGAAGAACTGGCAAACTTAAACATGCTGCGTGCACTTTGCTGCAATCATGTCACATGATTTATTGATATTGAAGTCAAGATCCCTACTGCTGCCATTTGAGACCACCAGTGCGTGCAACTCCTGCATTAATTTTGTGCACGTTCAGTCCCACTGAGAGATGAGAAGGAGTTCTACCAAATGAGGGAGATCAGATGTCTGGGGACTTATGTTGACGTTTGAATACACTGACATCCACTGCTTCACTGCACTGAGCAACCATGAGTGATTTGGACACATTTATCTCTTTACATCTCCAGGACACAGTTAATTTGGTCACTCCTGTTACATTGTCAGACAGTCAGTTCAGTGCAGTAAGGTTAGTCAAGAAAAGACTCAAAAATATGTGCAAACCTTTTACTTTCACTGGTTTTATCCAAGCAATTCATTTCTAAGACAAGAAAAGCACTGACACAAACTGTTTTCAAAACATCTGAAAATCTATACCTGAGTCTTTCTAAATAAGGAACACCTTGTGAAGCAGCTACAGGAAGATTTAAGTGCGTATTAAAAGAACACACACAAAAGTTTTTTATACAGAATCTATAACATAAAAAAGAGTCCAAACAGACTGGATCAGGAGACAACAATACAAGTATCTGTCAGCTGAAAAGGAAAGAAAAGCAGATGATACAAGATTGAATCCAACCCACACAAATATGCTATGGTTTGACAATTGTTAGCTCTTCTGATACAGTTTCAATGTCAGTCATGTATATTAGTTGTCAAAATTATTTCACAAGAAATATTTTTCTAATAAAACAGACAGCAAAGACCATACATGTGTTCATATGTATTAAGTTTTCTGTTCTGTACTTTATTTTTACTTTCATTACTTATAATTGTTTTGTATAGTTTGTAGTAGCTTGTACTGCATTTTGTTCTCATTTTTTGGGTTCTATTAAAGCTTCAGTGTGCATTTTTGCCAATATTGGTTGAAAATTCCAAAATTACCTTTCAGCACATTGTAATTCAAGTGTTCTGAAAGGAAGTAAGACATCAGCACATCCTCTTGACTATGTTAAGCTGCAGAAATCTGACCCTGTGTCACAAGATTTTAGCAATTCATAGGTGTTATCAGAGAAGAAGCAGTGTTAAATACGTGGTTAACACATTTAATTAGCAAATGCTGTTAAGATTCTGTCAGATGCAAACCTACTGCTGTGCTCAGAGGCCACGTCAAAGCTCTCACTATTGTGATATTTTGGCTTCTCTTTTCCTTAGCAGAGAAGTCTGACCAGTAACACCTAACTTTACCATTAACTACACACATGTTCGTCTATTGAAGATATACATTTACAAATCAAGAAAGTCACAGTATGCCATACAAATGGTACATAACTCTAGTTTTGTGTGAAATATCTCAGGGAACCGCATCTCTTGTCTGATGTGATCCATTACTAACATCAAAATAGCTGGTACCTCAACACACATTGCTCTTGAAAACAAGATGAGAATGTGTTACAACCGGTGTAAATCACTACAGGTCTGGTCAGGCTGAGAGGTGCAGGGTGTCTTCAATGACTCTGAGTGTGATGAGAAAACATTACAATGAAATCACTTATGCAACGTTTATGTATGTTTTAAGTATTTCTATTAACATATTTACACTGTCTGTGATGTCAGTGGCTTTACAACAAACACATCATATTATGACCTTGATTTTTGTCATTGGCTCTATCACATTTCCCGAAATAAGTGGAAGGGTAAGGACAGAACTGCAGAGAAAAAAAGCATAAATGTTTAAATAATATATGCATGTGTTTGCAGATTTCCAATCCACTATAGAATTATAGTTTTGTGACCCTACTGGCTGTCAAGATAAATAGAAAGATTAATACCCTAGATAAAAATAAATAAAACACCTTGGTTAGGGTTAAGAAATGATTGTGGTTTGTCAAAAATAAGAATGTGATTAATAATAAACACACACATAGTTTAAGTAGCAATAGCTACTTACAGCTCAAAACAAAGCCCAGACAGAGGTGTCCTCCTGGTTTTATTTTTACACCAAAACCATCTGACCTCATTAAGGAGTTAGTCTTCATGTAACATCATCACCACACAGAGATTTTTCCTGAGGTCGGGGTGCTTTTCGTGTGCTGAATTTTCTCCTCTCCATCCTGAGTTGGGCCTAAAATAGGTAGTTTGCCAAAACCGTAACCTAATCTGAACAAACCAGCAAGCGAAAAGAGACGAGAAATGTGTTGCATCTCAAATCACACTGATTTAAAGCTTTAACAGTGTGGCATCCCCAGAGATTTGGAAAAAATATACACATACCTTCTGAATATGTACCCTTTCAACTAAATGTAGTGCCGCTGTGTCAACATGGCCCATCGCACTTTTTGCTAACTCTCGCAATATCTCTGCAACCCAGAGAGACACAGAGGGAAGAAAGGAAGCAGAATTGAGGCTGTGCTCAAAGCTTCTCTGGGCCTAGAGGCAACTCTCCCAGTTCCTCTCTTCTGAAACAGCAGAAACACTTCTCCTATCTCCTATGCATTAATTAATCACTGAACTGAAGACTAAGCTTCTCTGTGTAATCTCTCTGACTGATTTGGGAGTTTGATTTCTCTTTGACCATGTTATTTACTTTGGGTGTTAACTGCCAAGAAATGTGTGGATACAGTGTTAATTAGCATTCATCAGAGTTTTATAAAACTGTGAGAACACTAAATGTAACACTCAAGGTTTTGCTAAACTGCAACACTATTTTATATTTATCCCTGAAACAATGTGATTGGGATTCTTATCCATCTCTAGCAACAGTGATGCTCTGATAGCAGCTCAATGTCTGTCTCAAGGACACAGGACTGATGATTGTTAGCTCTGCAGCTGATGTTTATTCACATGAAGGTTGCTGTCTCAAATACTGGAATAAATATTTTATTGCTTCTGTACTGTGTGAGCTAATCCAGGAAATTAAAATGTTTGTAATCAGTTCTTTTTTTGACAACTAATGTCCCTTTAAAGCGTTCCATTGCGGGTCCCTCGGTGAGATTGTCTGTCCTTCAATCTTACAGCTGCTCTCCCCGACAGCAATATGTGAGTCTTTATGTTCCGTGTGTCCTGTGTTGAGGACAAAAACAAGAAGTGGTCTGCCATGCTCTCGAGTCACACAACATCCCATTAGTCCATTGCTATTGATTTTCCCTGGCGTTGTCATCAAGCCTCTTAGCTGTTATTGAACAGTTTGAGACAGGGACATGCACACCACGCACACAAATACAACCCAACAATCATGAACTGTTTATTTTTCTGGTAATTTTGTCCTTTTCATAGACTCAGACAGATCCATACTATGTTGTCAGGATACATTAAAACCACCATCTAAGGACACTTCAAACAGTGTGACATACAGTACACAATGTACTCTGTAATAGGTAGCAAAATATGTTGGAAAGGAGCGGTTCTTGAGATCAAAAAGGTGTTTTGTTAGAAGTGTTCTTTGAATTTGGACATGTGTGTACTCAGGAAATAACAATGACCTCCAAGACCCCTCTTTAAGGCCCAGTTTACACGACAACACTCTCAGGTGAAAATGACAAAATAATTTATCAGATGTATCTTTTGTTTAGACGGCAACAGCATTTTTTTGGGTTGAAAATGTAAAAAAGTGAAACCACCTTCCAGAGTGGAAATCTTAAAAACACTCTTGCGTCACCGTCTAAAGGGTTGAAAATCCAAAACCACGTTTTCTCGTTGCATAGAGTTTAGATAGATAGATAGATAGATAGATAGATAGATAGATAGATAGATAGATAGATAGATAGATAGATAGATAGATAGATAGATAGATAGATAGATAGATAGATAGATACTTTATTAATCCTGAGGGAAATTCAAGTATTCAGCAGCTTTGCATACAGCACAAGAAGACAAAAAAACAGAACGAAATAGTCAGGTTAGTAACCAGGTTGACATTAAGGTTAGTATATACTCTAAAAAAAAAAAAAAAAAACTTGCTATGGAACTTACTCTAAAAACTTCCTGTGCAATACTGTAAACAAAAGACTTCTAATATAAAAATCTGTAGAAAACTACATGTATTGCTGATGTACATAACAGGCCCGTGTCAGTACAGCAAAAATAACAACATGTCAGATTATTTCCCTGTGACAGACCTTCAAGTTGCCCTAGCCACTCTAATTTACATCCAAGAGTCATTTCAGCAATTGTCACGATTGTTCTGTTTCCTGTTTTGTGATTGTATTTTGCACTAGGAGAGAACAGGAAGAGAAGTAGAAAGGTTCTACGCAGACACTTGGTCTTGGTGATGCCACATAGCCACCTGGTGTGCATACTACATCGATAAATAGGAAATTTCACACACTTTAGCGTGTCCATCTGCATGCAGATTTTTCCCCCAAAACAAACGTCTAAATGCAGAATTAGAAGTGAGAATGCAACACCGCTTTTGCGTTTTTGGTTCAGATCATTACCGTCATAGCCTAAAACAACATTAAAATATCTTTATTGTCATGGAATTGAGATGTTTGACCTATAAAAACAAAGTGGGTTGATGCTGAAACACATAATGTGTAGTTGTTTTACAGGTTCTACCTTGACCATGAATATTTTTAAAAGAGAGTTCCTTGGAGTTCATTGTTGTGTCCTGATTCCATATTTAATCCATATTGTTGGATTTCCATTAATTAATATGCAATGAAATACAGAAGACTATCTTTATGGAAAAGTTTACCTCCTTAATTGCATCTAAATATACATTATCATTATTCAGAAACGTCTGGAAGGCTTTTACTGTAATCCTGTAATGCAACAGCATTAGGGTTGGAAATTTGTAGTTTCCTAAACAAGCAAACAAACTTTTGTTTTAGCTTTCTGAGGGTATTCCCAGCCCTAACCTTAATCACATTGGCGTTTTAATGTGGAAATATGCTTTGTGTTATTGGTTGCCATTAAATCTCAAGGAAGGACCAAAAGCAACTTATTATAACTTATGACTTATCTTTCTACCAGAAATACTGAAAACAACCTCCCCTAGTCTGATATAGCTTTTCCCACTGTTCCATATACATAAATTCCATTCCTGTCCAGCAAATGTTAATAAATAAATTGATACACATAAATATGATAAACCACTATGTGAATATGCACCAGCTGCTAAGCTTCTTGCTGCTATAAATACTCATTAGAGGCACCACGTCCACAGATTACTGAAGTCCACAAAAAAATGCTAAATTTATTCCTGTTTCAACAAAGTCTGCAAAAAGCAACAGTCTCCAAGAATTTGTGATTTAGTGTTTTTTTTTATTTGTTTATTTTTTTAGTAGAAGTCTACATTCACATCCTGCTTTTGAAAATATGGAGCAGGAGAAGCTAATAGAGTTCAGCAAAATTAAACAAACAAACAAATAAATAAATAAAACATACAATAGTCTATATGGTCATTCTTTAATCCTTAAAGATCTAGTTCTCTTTTTATTACAACTTCAAAAAGGTTTTTTTTTTCCTACATATAACCACTCCCAAGTTAATTACCACCATTTATTATAATGTAATCCTCTGAATGAATTCTGTATTTTTCAGTGAAAAGCAGATATTTTCCAGTGGTTAATTTACTGACCATGTAGTTCATAAAAGCTCAAAGTAAATATGAAGGTTATTACAGCATACTGAAAAAGAGAAAAATGAAACCAAATTGACAAAATACAGCATTAACTGAAGGTAAAAATAAGCATCTACACCTACTGTTTTTGTCAAATTGGAGTGAATGGTGAATTGATGTTACAGAAGATGACCTGTGAGTCTCTGAATGTTCAAATGGATCATATCTGATGCTGCTAAAAAGCAAAGACACTGCTTTTGACTTAACTTGTTAAAATGTATTAATAGGATTCATGGTTCAAATGATTAAACATTTTATATCAGTAGATACTTTTGATTTTTACTGATGTTTATGTCTTTGTGAGTTAACCAGATTTACTACACACCTATTTCCACTCATGGTTAAACTAGAGCTAAACCTGATTTTTGACCTGAACCGTAACCCAACAGCCTTTTGAACAGACAAAAATATCCTCACTGGAACTCAGAATAGTCCTGAGAAAAAATGGAAATCCTAAAATGACTCACAGACACACACTATGGATGGTCCTTCTTTGTGTATTTTTTTTTTAATTTTGTTTCTGGACACATTAAAATTTCTGGCATCTTCTAATCTTGATCAGCAATTTCAGGCCATATATAGAACATGAATACCATGAAGATTTCATAGGAGATGAAATCCCTTCAGTCAACCTCCCAGACTGGCAAACCTGAAGCACGGCTTTCCTACAGTGCAGCAGAGCAGGAGTTGTTCTTGGCAGCACCTACAATGTGACGACGTTTCCATTACAGCACAGGCAGTCGTCTATTTGTCTCACCCTCTGTGTGTAATGGAAATAGCTGTGATGGCTGAGTGTGTTCTGTGTGTATGTGTGTTTCTGTGTGAGTGTGTGAATTGGAGCACTGCTGTGTGGCTTGAAGCATTTTGAAGCTTCTCTGCGAAAGTGCCACGGTCATCCTTTGACGGATGACCTTACTTAGACATATCCGAGGCTTGGGTTCCCACTAATTTGAGTCAAAAACCTCTCTCCATTTGCGCTGAGTGTGTATGTGTGTGTGTGTATGTTGTTGTATTTATGTGTGTGTATTCCCACCAGTTCTGGACAGAGTGTGTTCTGCAGGGGCCACAGAAAAACGGTCCCTCTCTGATTCAATTACCACACCAAGCTGAGCTGCAGGGGCAACAAGAGGCTAGGGGACAGCACGGTCTGCTTCACACAGGTTTCTTGACACAGGGTTGAACAAAGAGGCCCATCACTTCTGAAACGCGCACTTACAAGCTTGATTTCACTTTTCCGTCTTTTCCTCCGTAAAGACTTAAAGCTTTCCCTTACATGCCTTCCTCCAACCAGCAAGTCCAAAGTGATATCTAATCCCTCATGCATCAGAACTCATCTGTGCCAAATTCAGTTTGCAGGAAATTGCCTTGCAGTTCTTTTTTAGTCGCTAATGTGACATCGCTGATGGGTGTCATTCGAACGGTCCGGGTCTACAGAAAATGGATAAGCATTTTTTGGTCTTTTTATCATTGCAGTTGCACAAGTTAACCCTTGATTTTGGATGCTTACATTATTGTAATTATTCTTCCTGAATGAATTCAGAAACAGTGTTCATCTGACTTCACTTAGACTGTCACATAAATATCAGGCGTGTTACATTTTGGTGGCGTACCCCTTATTTCTAGTTGTGAGCAGTGACACTTTGGCTGTCTGTTTCTCTTCCTGACTCTTGCTCCCACTCATCATATCTGATGTGACAGTGCCGGCAAATTGTGATGTGCAGGAATAATGATATTTGAGTGCTTGGTTCTGGTGTGTAATTGAAACACTGGGATGCTCTCACATCGACCCCCCCTCCTCACCTCTCCTTCCCCTTTAGTGCCAGCTGTGCCACCGATACAAGAGCAGTGGCTCCCGCAGATATCTCTCATCCTGCTGGCAGGTGGCAAGCAGATAAATTCTCTGTTATTTGTTCTTGGTTTACGCTAGAAAACTCACAGCAGCGCTAACCTGTGACTCTTTACATCTCACCTTGTCTTTCATGTGTTGCAACATCCACAGCGACTGTCAGCTCTGTGATTTAACCCTGTTACAAATACTCTGATGCTATTATACAGTATGTATGTGGTGTTAAGAGTGTTAGTGCTACGAATGTTAATGTCCTTTAAATCTGCAAATATGTAGTTATAGTCTGCAACACAGCCCAATAGAAGTAATTATAATAGAAACATCACAGCTATAATGTGTTGCATTTCTACTGGTATTGTGGTACTCAAGACCACTTTTTTCTGGTGTCATCTTGATCTCGAGTGCATTTTTACTCAGTCTTGTCTTGGATTCAAAGAGAACAAAGACAATTTTATTTCAAGGACACACGGATATCACATATTTTCTGGTGCTTTTTCTGATTTAAATGTTTTCATTCCTGTGATTTGAGAACAAATCTACCAACCATTTTTGATGTGTAAAACTTTTTGTCAGTGCTTACTTTGGTTTTCTGCAGATTTCCCCATTCTGCTTCTTCACTTGCAATAGGAATCGTCCTTTCTCTTATGGCATACCGACTTATATGTATTAATATCAAAGTTGCACCACTGCCATTGCTGTGTACTTAGTCTGGTCTTAGCCTTGATTCTGTTTTGCCTTTCCTTGTTCTAGATCAGGTATCAGTCTTGAGTTAGGCGGTCTTGACCACAACAATTCCTGTATTAAGATTCTAACTTGTATTTAGTAGTTGTGTATTAACATTATAGAGTCCAGAGCTGCTCTAAAAATAAATATTGTTGAAATATCATTGAATTAAAGCTGTCTTCATTTGGTTTCAGTTGATGACTTCAATATGCAGATGTTGATTCTATGACAAAGCTACTTCAATATACATATAAATTAATTAGCGTACAACAAAATTATATTGTAACTTAAACACGATGATGCTGAAGACCTTTACACAAGGACATTTTCTCTCTCTGGACTTGACCCCTGGACTAAAAGAACATGAATAATCCTCAACACCTGTCTGGACATGATCTTTTGCTATTTGAGAAAAAATACTCAAATAGCAAAATATAGAGAATATAAGTCTTCTAATACTGTGTAACATGCCTGTATTGGCACAAATAACGTGTTTATGAATTAATAAACATTGTGGGATGGGGGACTATGATCATGCTTGGAGGGGTTACTGGTGAACCAGTAGACAACTGGGGTTTGGATTTTTCCGACAACATTCAAGTTTAGAGAAATCTGTAACATTATTCAATAATTCTTTTCTTAATTATAATTGTCACCAGCTTCTTGTTTAAAAAATAATCAGTGATACTATTGAAAAATATCTTTCAGATACAGATTTCTACACATTGACATGATCATCAAGGTGCAGCAAATGTCAAATATGTCTGACTCGGTCCAAATACAGTTGTGACCCTCAGAACCAGCAACGTGAACACTGACTGTTGCACATCTGGAACTTTATTTGCAGCGAGTGTAGGAAGAATGTAGTCTAAAGAGACAGTGGAGGCCTTGAAATGTTTAACATAGCAGTTGATGGGTTTTTAAATGGACAACACCAATCCTTTAGAGAGTAGAATTTAATCATAATTTAATGGCAATAATAACAAATGAGGCACATCATTGTAAAACTTACATGCATATTTATTAAACACTATTATGTTTGTATTGTCTCTTTAACAGTAGTGGAGCCGTTCTGTACTCTGTTTACAATGCAATTATTTTAAATAAAAATGTGGAGCTGTAATGTTGTTGTACTGTGAAGCCTGCCCTTCACAGTGCACACGTGTCTGCTTTCAGTTGTGTTTACTGGCCTTGTGAAATAATCAGACACCACTATCTTAAAACAAAGACAAAGAAACATTTTATGAGCCTCACACACTCATGTCTTGAAAAGTAGATTAGCTGAATTTTTGCAAAAGACAAACAGAAAGAAAAAAGGATTGGTTAAAATAACTAATTGGGAGACTTTATGGTTACTAAGCTGTGATTGTAGAATCTATTTTGAGAAAAAGTAAACAGTTTAATTTCTCCATGTTAATATCTGCAGAACTAACAGTTTGTGTGTGTTTGTGTGTATGTGTGTGTGTGTCGGCAGGGTGCGGTTGGAGGCCTTCTCTGATAACAGCGGGAAGCTGCAGCTTTCTCTGCAGGAAATCATAGAATGGCTGACAGCCAAAGACGAGGAGCTGTCTGAGCAGCTACCCATTGGAGGCGACGTGGGGGCTGTCCAGCACCAGAGGGAGTTCCACCAGGTACTGTGTTATTTCAAGATATAGTTTTATGTACATACATCAATATCCAAAATCATATATTTGCCTCAGGGGCCTCACAATCTCTACTACACACACACACACACACACACACACACATACATTTTATTTGCATGCACAATAGTACTTGTTGTTCAGTACTGTTACACATAAAGCCCAGGTATTGATATATTGCAGTCTGTAGGAGCCTTATCCACTGAATATGCACTACACAGTTAAAAAGTGCATCCATATACATCAACGTCAACCATGTCTCATCAATACAGGCTAATGTGGATATAATCAGTGGTGTATTCTGGGTAAAGACTACAGCAAAGGGACAGGACTCCTGCAACAGTTTTTCAAACGCTCTATTGGTTTTGACACAAGTCCAGTGAAAAGAGGACCGAGGCAGTGCCTGTGGTCATGTGATGATGTGTGCTTTGCCGGTGTTAACTGGGTCTTTGAGATCCGGCAGGTTAAAGGTTTAGAGGCCACTGAGTTTTGGATGCTTTTATACAGTTATTGGTGCAAAAGAGAGGGCTTGGAGTTCTTAGATAACAGTAAACCTTTGCTCACAGCTTTTGCTGATATCACCGATTTTACTTAAAACTTAAAAGAGTTTATTGTCCGGTCTTGGTCAATACTGGATGCTTGAAACTATCTGCCGGGTCAGTTTTCATTGAAACTGTCAGTAGAGATGGTCCAGTCTACACAGCACAGTGTACTTTCTGTAGATGAATAATACGAGGTTTAAGGACATTTGGAACAAGATAACACATTTTCTTTGGATAAGCCTGCACAATAAGGCAGCAAACAGTGTTTATTTGACATTTATCTGAGCTCAAAGGTTGTGTGTTTTGCAGTCCAGCCTTTGGCCGTTCAGTGATTTATGTCTTTGTCCTTATTTAACCAGGCATGTTGACTACATTCTTATTCACAGCTGTGGCCTGGGGGATTAGTTGCAGTGGGACAAAGGGCTACACATCAAGTACACAAACACACAGTCTGCACAGTTACACCATAATTTGATACACAGTCAGTCACTACTTGTAAATTTTGATTTAACTCTGACTCACAGGTGAATTTACAGTTTCACATGGATTTTTGTTAACTTTTTAAAAATTCTGATGGTCTGTACAGAAACAGCTTTTAAAATAATGCCAAGAACCTGGATGCACTAAATATGAAACAAAACTAAAATTGCGATTAGCTCATTAACCATTATCTGATACGACAGATTGCCATTTGAACATTTAATTTTTTTTTCTCCGTTGAAGTTTTAAGGCTCAAGGGGACACTGGTTAAAGTTGCTGACAGTGTATTGAGCTTTCCCTCCTCTTCATCCTCCTCCTCTTCTCAGATAATTCCTGCATGGTTCAGTGATTTGAACTGGCCTTGAAATCCATTCAAGGGCTTGAGTGGATAGAAGGACCCACAAGCTCACAATATTACAGACCTTATCGATCATGGCATAAATCAGGGCCTTTTTAGTTTTTCCCAATACTTTTTAGGGTGGTTTTTTTTTTAGAGGCAAGACTATTCTTAAAACCTGTTTTTACCATTTAGATTAAATCCCTGTTTCTTACTTCACTTTGTGTTAAATTAGTTTGGACACAATGGGTTCAACTTACCTTTTTCCTATTTACTTTCCACTCAGAAACACATGAAATGGCATTACTAACACACAGGTTTCCAACTTTTTCCTCCCACACTTGTGTTTTGGCTTACTGTGCCCTTTGTGACATCTTGTAGGATTGTGTTGACGTAAACAAACTGTGCTCCATTGATTTTAGTTTTGTTGTACCTTATAGGACAGGACCTTTATCAGTCATCTTGTTAAAGATAAATTTCACCTCAACCTGCCAAGAATAGCTCCTGCAGTTCGGAGCTGAGACAAAAAAAAAATTGCAATCAACTCAGGGAGCATTTCATTGTTTCTTGGATATAACATAATAATATCAAGCCATATTAAACCTAGAAGGAGAATGTAAATGATACAGAAAGTCACCCAGCAAGAAGTCCCAAGTTTCTACTGTGAATAGGATTTGAAAAATGATTGAAGTTAATTAAGTGTTTAATGTCATTTATTAAACTGGTATTGCAGCTTGGCTTCTGTCAGCATGATGGCATTCTGTGGATATGCAGGAAAATCTGATTTGATAGAAGCCTGAGGCCCCAAGTAAATTTGGACTCTAATGAGAATTTTATTGAGGTCATCAAACTACAGGTGTTAGTTTATCCACACTGAGAGTTGCAACTAAACTAAAAGGAGAATAAGCTATCAGTCATCTTTAGCCCATGTCTATGCATCCAAGATAAGGACTAGTGAGCCAAAACTAATTAAAACACCCATTAAGAACTCTCTAAAGTCTGGCATACTCTAAGCTTTCCCACTCTTTTATATCAGAAGTCATTAGTTTGGCAAGCAAACAAACTAACTTGAGATAGTTGCAATATAAAAAGAATGATAAATAGACCTTTTTAGGACCACTATCAGCATATATACAGCCCTGCCAAAAAAAAATAAAAAGTCCCACACTCTAATACTTTGTTGCAACACCTTTAGTTTTTATTACGGCATGCATTCACCATGCCATCATAAGCTTTGGATGCTCATCCGATAAGCTTAAGAGGTGTCGACATTTATTTTTTAGCGTTTTTTTTTTCTTACTCATAATGTTGCTGAAATTACCAACCTGACCAACTGAAGCAACCCCAGATCATAACACTGCCCCCATAAGCGTGCACTGTAGGCACTAGGCATGATGGGTAATTACTTCATCCGCCTCTATTCTGTCAATCTAGACTCATCAGACCACATGAACTTTTTCTGTTGAAACAGTCCGATCTTTATGCTCTCTATCAAACTGGTGGTTGTTTAGGAAATAAGAAGCTACCGCATCAGTTAAGGTTAAATAACTTGTTGCTGCTGAAACATATCAATCACTGTAGTTACTCAGTGGGTGGATCTTACGTGTTACCTAGTTATATCAGGGTGGAGGTTTTTGGGCAGACTGTGTATATCAGGGTGAGAAATTTCTCCACTGGAATGTTTTTAATTAACAGTGTTCTATGTATATTATTATACACTGCTGGAGGACTCAGACACAGAAATTCCCCAGCAGACTGAATGTTTGTGGCCGCATGTTCTTCATATTATAGGGATCAATTTCTGTTAACACTGTCTTCTGTCCCCATACAAACAAACCAATTTAGATCATAAAATACTCCAATTGTTATTTTAGGATTAATATTAGTTTTAAGGATAGGGTTAGGCATATGTGTAAGTTTTGAAGAAATTATTGAAAGTTAACGTTCAGTACAAATATCATTGTTTTTATTTAGTTTACTTAGTTGAGTCACACAAATTGTAGGCAGCCTCATAAATAGCTCCAGACAGCAAGCAGATGGCATTTAGGGAAGTAGTTTTTTTTTATTTTTTTATTTTTTATTATTTTAATAAAACTGCTTTCAACATCCACAGAAATACAGTTATAAAACAGGCAATAAATCAGCTAATTCTGTTGAAGGCATTAATACTTGGTTGTGTATAGAATGTGTGTGTATGGTAAAACTACCTGGGATAGTCTTTCTCTTCCATTTTCTGCTAAATCGCCTTAGTTGTGGATGATGTATTTTGTGAACTGCAGCTCCTGTAGACATGCAAGCACACACACATACAAGTCACACAAACTGGTAATTGCTTCTATAACTACGGCCAAGTTTCACTTTCCACCCTCTTTCCAATTTTCTGTGCTGTCAGTTTGTACAGCGTCTCTAAAAGGCAACTTGTATTGACAGTAAGAGGTTTGTGCCTCCTGCTTCACCCTACTCCGACTGTCACCCAAACTGCACTGTGAAATTAACCCAATTAAGAGGACAACACAACAGCAGCCTTTCACTTGATTCCCTCACCACCTTTCCTGTCCTGCTATATTTCATTTTTCCTCTTCCCCCTCCATTTCTGCTGGTGTCTTTCTTCTACACTTGCTCTTATTCTCTTCCTTTCTTATCCATCTTTTCTTGTGTCTTCTTGCTTTAAAACACAGAGCTCAGTTGCTACTTGTGATGCACAAGCTTCCAAATCCACTATTAAATATTACCTCCTCTCCACTCCACTCTTCTCCATGTCCCATTTTCAGCATAGCAAGCCTTTATAATCTGAGATGCCTCAGCTTCCCAAGCGTACGGTTGCTCTAAAACTTTTCCAACAAAGCAGAGAAGAAAATTGCATCTCAGTTTTCTATAGAGAATTAAAGCATTTTAAGAAATGTGAATTATTGATCTTAAGTGGATTTATTCTGATGTCATGTGGGAAGAGTTTGCTCTGTGCTACATTGCGTGTGTGTGTGTGTGTGTGTTTATGTTAGTTTGGGTGTGGGTTTACTGTATTTGGGGAGGTGATAATGGGGAGCTTGACTGGGGAAGATATAATATTGAGGGTCTGTCTGCATGGTAGTGTGTATTTGGGCACGGGGATGAGTGAGCATTCCAGCAATGGAAGGGATTTGGTGTGTCTGCAGAATCTTTTCTCCCACATTTGAGAGGGAAAATGAAATGAAAATCTATCCTTCTCTGTGTTGTCATATGCACATTGACAGGGATTGTCCAGAGGGAGGAGTAAATGGAACGCCATCAACATGTTTAGGCTAAGTCAATGAAGTCATTTCCTCCCTCTGACTTCTTCTATTCCATGCATAATGTATCTTAATCTGATCTGAAGGCTTCGCTCTTAATGTTCCTTCAACCAAAGATGAAGCCTCTGAGTGTGAAATTTAGCTGGAATTAAAGTTTTAACATGACAGCTGGCTCAGGGAATCCATGGCTCAGCTCCTCTTTGGGCAGCAAAGCAGCTAAAGAGAGGATGGAGAGAATAAAGAGTGCAGAGGATGAAAGGGGGAAGCAAAAGCAGAGGAAGGAAGCGAGGAAAAGCAAAGATGTGAGGTAGAAGCAGGAGCTTGTGATTAGAGAAAGAGTGGAAAGAGTATGAAGAGAAACAGGGACAGGTTTTCTTCATGAATGTTGCACTGGGAATCTTATCGCATGCCACAGCTCCCTGCCATTACACACTTTTGCATGTTTGTTCGGCGCCGGCTGGTGTTTGCTGGTGTTTCGCTGGGGGTTTTCTGTTTAACTCGGCTTGCTGGGTGTTATCAGGTCTGTTGGTCTGGTCCCGGGGTTTTTAAAAGGGCATTGAAGCACTGTTACTGCAGCACCACACAAGGCCACTAATTCCAGTTTGTAACGTAGATTTTCAGCTGAAATTGTAATCTCTTCATAGCGTAAGAGGATTGAGTATGCAGGCTTCACCTAAGTAAATTACTTTGAAGAGAGGGAATATCCCTGGCATTAATTCACACACCTACAGTGTGTTTTATGCAGAACAAAGATTAGTGTAGAAGAATAAAGAAGGTTGATGCACTGGGTTTCTTAGAGGCCCTGGGGAGGCTCTGGTATCTTCTCCATGGTGGCATAGAGATGTGTGTGTATGTGTACACACTGAGCTTCATGCCTCTTAATTTACATAACTGGTGCTGTTGTGTGTGTACCACTAGAGCTGGTCTCGCCACCTAATTGGCTCATATTTGAGAATGGACCAGCTGACCAGTTCAGCCATTAGATTGGTTTTCCTATTGTGCCCTGGGCTCTAAGCACATTCATGTAATCTCATGTGTTCCTGATGGCACATCCCTGCTAGTGTGTGTGTGTGTGTGTGTGTGTGTGTGTGTGTTACATGTGTATTCAGAAGAGCCAATTTTCTCTCATGTCTTTCAGTAATGCCCTTTGATGTTTATGTGTGTGTGCATTTCCTTCAGACTGAGTGTTGGTGGTGTCATCTTTTTTTGCTCTGCATCAATTTAGACTGCATGTCTTGATTTAAAATGTCACGACAAGCTGTTAGGTCCTCTCCAAATGCTGCCTTCTTTTGCTCAAATTTAGTGGCTAAAATTAGTTTTGCTTCCTTACGGTCCAATCACGTACCAGTTCATTGTCTGATACTGTGTTTGATCTCCATCTGCTTGTAAAGACTGATAATGTAGTTTTATTAGTGGACTGTTTCCACTCAGGTTGATGTTATATACTTGTGGGTCATGACTCAAAGCGGGTCACGAGTTCTTGAGTCATGGAATGTACTGTAGTTATTTTGACAGATGTGGAGAAAAATATGCAGTAGACTCACTGTTGCCATGGTAACACCAACATTTGATTGAACGATGACACGACAGGTTAAGTTTATGTTTGTTAAGCAAGAAGGGAGGAGTGCAAATATGACCCCAAGTGCGTGGAAAAGTCATTTCATGATAAAATGTGCTGAATTTGTATGTAAACTCAGTTATAATGTAAATGTTATTCATATTCATATTCATAAGAATCAGCAGCACACATAATGATATTAATTCAGTTTATTATTAGAGTATTGAGCTATTGTGTACTTTGTTGAAAAACATTAAGGCTGTGACCACATTTATTCACACATGAATTTTCTAAAACGAGGTCAAAATTTCATTACTCTGGGAATATATTGGTCCAAAGTTTAGACATTATCAGACCACTGAAATAGGTAATGGGTGAAATGTCACTGGAAATAGACAAACATCTGAAGTAGTTGATATGAATGGATGCTAAATTGTTGGAAGCCAATGGGGGCTACGTAAAGCCTGGTTTATTTATCATCCATTAAACTAAAAGGCTGCATTAAAAGGCTTTATAATGCATTATATGGTTGCTGCTTGATTTGTTTGTTATATTAGAAATCCAATCACTGTCATGGGTTCGCTGGTTTCCACACTATGCAGAAAATATCAGGGTTCTTGTCTATAAATGAACGAGGACTTGCAATAAAAACAAATTTTTCTTAATATTTTGATTATTTTTCCAGTCTGGCTACTTGTCAATTGCCTGAGGTGATATTTTAATATTTAACTGTTTAAAACTCAGTAAGGAACACAAAAACAGCACATTTTAGAAGCTGAAAATACTCACTCCCACTTTAGTGGTACGACATGTAAAACTGAGACTCAAAATTTCATTCCAACTACCAACAGAGACGCAGCCTTTTTTTTTTTTTTTTTTTTTTTTTTTTTTTTTACAAGAAAGTTGTGATACTGGTGTCTGCACCCCTAAAAGGAATGCATAGTGATTTTTGTTTGCTGTGTTATTTATGAAGTTGCCTGAGTTTAGTAGATAAGTACCTAGAAGATATCCTGCGTCTCAGTGGGACCTTCCAAGAAAAATAACAGATTAAAAACAATGAAGTCGTGTACAGTTGGCTACATTTATAAGCTATCACTACAAAACCATCTTACCAGTCCAAGAAAAACACTGTAAGATCAGCGTCTTCATTCCTTTAGAGCTGCTGCTGACAATGGAGAGCACAGTTAATGTTAACCCTTATTTAGTTTCTATTTTTATCACTCCCTTTACTTGCTGCTGAATGTGGTTTGTTGCTGGGATCAGGTGTTGATAATGGTCACTTTGAAAGAGCTTAAGCCATTGTTGCCTTTACTGTTTACTATTGCATTCCCTGCTGCTGCTACAGTGAGTCATTGTGCCTTTTGAGGTACAAAGTGTTGTTGAAAGATGGTACAGGGTAGCAGGAGGCATTCTAGCTTCAATAAATACTATATGTTTGCAACACAACACACTGATACACTACTATGAACCTACTGTGACACTTTCTTTACTCAGTTCTTGGATGTTATGAACTGAAAATATCACACATTGCCCCTTTAAAAAAATGTATCTACTATCATAATTATCAGTGGTATGTTGATTGAAGTAATTGTTTGACTACCATGTTCTACTTTTTCTCTGTGACTCAATGCTTCCTCATATGTGAAGCAGACAGAGTTCAGTTCAACCTTTCAGACTCACTTCAGAAACCGGACACTGAGTTTGAAAACGGCTTATGCCTTTAAATCTTCTCCGCTAACACACATTCTTACTCTTTTTTCTGCTTCTCTCTCGCTAGGCATTCATGGAGGATGTCAAGTCTCGCGGGCCGTTTATCTACTCAGTCTTGGAGTCTGCCCAGGCCTTTCTGGCTCAGCACCCCTTCCAGGAGCCAGAGGAGACCCTGACCGATGGAAAAGGTCTGCTCCATTCATACTCTTTGCCAACTGCTGCGCAAGCCAAAATATCATACTCACAAACCCCTTCAGTTAAGCCCTGGAGTTCATTTGGTTGGACCCATGCAGGTGAAATGTTCCATTAGTAGTTATTAGCAGTGATCCGTCCTCTGGAGTCACACAGGGTTTAGGAAATGTGTCTGGGTCGGGACCAATTAGCTCTGGTTCACCAACTCTAAAGCACCATCTGGTCAGATCAATAATATCGCTCCAGTGTTTCTTCACCCAAATGGCCTCTTTGTAAACTTGGCTCTCACAGTTGTTCACCTGGGGAGTACTGTAGCAGACTACCTAGTAATCTAACTCTGATCTCCATGTGATTAGAGCTGGTTTTGGACCCCTGCCTTGTCATTCCACCTCTTTTAAGTCACACCTCTTAAAGCAACACCACAGAACTTTTGCTCACAGAGTCCTCCTAAAGTCAAGAAACGGTATTGTCTGTAACAACAGTTGGAAAATCTCTATCTCGGTAGTACTCACGCATTTGTTGACAAGCCATGATTGCCAGCAAACGTCCTGAGGGAAGAAAGGAATATACTGATCTGGTCTTCCTCAGTGAGACATGATTAGAATCACCCAATAAAAAGTTTGAAGCCTCTGGCGAGATAGTCTGCAATCTCTGTACAACATCAAATACAGAATCGGCATTTCCCTTTGCAAAGTGAAAGTGAAATTTAAGACACGTTACTAATTCCTCTAAGTCTCACGCTGTTGTTAAGCTCATTTACCTTTTTACTACCTCCTGAAACTTTACAAACATTAATTTGAGGGGACAGGGTGTTTGTTTGTTTTTTAAACGGTTGTTTTTTTGCAGTTCTAGGGGGTACCCCCGATACCCCCCGGTAACTCCTGGGGCAGGTAAAATGGGTGCAATGACTCAGACAAAAGTTCAATGTCTGGTGTACTGATTTGTTTTCGGATAATAACAGAGTTGCAGTATCATTCATTAATATACAGACATACCCCACCTCCCTGGGTTTTACCTGTTACATCAGTATTGCGGTTCAGTCGGAAGGAGGTCCCAAAGCCATCAATGGTGAGATCGCAGTTGTGGTCCTTTTCGGTGAGCCATGTCTTGGTGAAAGCCTTGACACAACAGTTCTTCAATCCATTTGGAAACGAATGTCCCCCTGGAGCTTGTCTTCTTTATTCCTTAAAAATGAACGTAAAAGCTCAAAAGCCAGTGTTATGACTCACTACTGATCACTGCGTGTACATGCACCCATAACTTTCCTGACGCATCAGTGACGTATGCCGTAATGCAGTAAAATTTTATAGTTCTTTTTGTGTAGGGGTCCCAACCCGAACCCAGAAGTTGCATAGTGCCAGTGCAGGCAAGACAGATGCTCTGGAGTGATGACGAAAGTGTAATTGAATGTATTGTGAGTAGCTGTACCACCAAAATGACCTTGAAAATATAATTTGAAGGTTGAAAAAGTCTGTTGCGTGGCTTTAATACTATTTTTACACCAAATATTAGAGCCTATATTCAGAGGGTTTTTTTATGTCCATAAAACCTGCTAAAATGAGCCATTTTACACCTTTCATTCTGCCAGTAAATGATTTTCCCTTTCTGTTTCCTGCCTCCTTAATATTTTGCCAGTGTTACAATATGACATTAAACACCTTGCTCATTGTATAACCAGGTGTCATGTTTCTATCACTGTTGCTGAGATGGAAAACCAAATGACTCGCAATAAATGCTGGTAGTAAGACAAATGTTAGTGGTTCTTTTCTATCACCTCTGCTCTCACACACTTGATAGGTTTGTCTTTTACCCCTCATGTGGCCCCATTTAACCTCTTCTAGAAGTGTCTCCACGTCGGCGGATCTTGAATGTGAGCCGCTCGGTATGGAAGCAAGCGAACGTGGCCAGTGATCTGTGGGAGAAGCTGACTGCACGCTGTGTGGACCGGCACAGGTCAGACATGCTTTTATATTATGTACATCCTGTCACGTCATCTTCAATGTCAAACGCTGTAAAAACACTAGGAAAACTCCAAGGGTTGTTGTAAATGGAGAGAAGTTTTTAAAGCCAACAACAAAGTATGATTTACTGTCACTGTCAGTGCAACAGTTCAAGTCAGACAACTTAGCACAGCAATGTTTTTGTCCTTGGAAGGCTTTTAATTTCAATGTCTAAATTTGTTTTTCCAGACAATTAATAAAAGCATTCTAATCCATGTATTTGTGAAGCTGAAAATGTTTTTCTGTGTTCCTCAAAAGCAAAAGTTTAAAGGCTTTTCTGGTTTGTATGCTTTCATTGTTTGAAAAGAGAAATATATGACAAAGTTGAGAATTATTTTTCACTTGTTTACTCTGTGAGTGTACATACTGATCCATAACAGGATTTTGCAGTAATACATTTGTTACTGACACAGTTATAATCCATAACCTGATTACAAAACGTGGGTACTATAATTCATTTCAGAAACTATTAGAAAAACACATTTATCAAAGTTTAGATCACTGAAAATCTGGAGCCTACTTTTCATATTATTAAAATGTGCAGCAAGAGGCAATTATATTGTGAAGTTATAAAATGATATAATGTAACATGTATTATAACCGGAATGACAGCCACTAAATGAGAACAAATTATGTGTTTGGCTTCATGCTGTATGAATTCTGATACGCAGTGGTTTTTTGTTTATTGTTTCACATTAGCTCCAAATTTTAATGATGCAGGTAATTAAATGTAATGACTTAGTATTCCATCCAAAACCACAGACACATGGAGAGGACATTAGAGCGTCTACTCCAGATCCAAGCAGCAATGGAAGAGCTGGCAGTGGCCTTGGAGCAGGCAGAAGGGGTCAGGGACGCCTGGGAGCCTGTCGGAGACCTCTTCATCGACTCTCTGCAGGACCACATAGACGCCACCAAGGTACACACACAGACTGTGTTTAGTACAGCCTAATATTTATTAATTTTGAACAAAAGTTGGAAGTGGTAGTGAGTGAAAAGCATGAAAGTCTTCTTTATGACAAAGATTCCCAGAGGTATACTGGCCATATTTCATTGTATTTCACACCACAAGATTTGGAAATGGTCCATCTTCAGCCTCACAGACCACACAACCATACACAACACACCCACTTTACTACAACACACCTCAATACACGACACCCCACCATGACCTTTTCACCTAACACTAACCAAGAATAATCTTAAACATTATGTACACAGTAGCTGTGTCCTGAAGGTACTGCATATCTGAATCTAGATCTACTTACCAGAGCTGTCTGTACATATCGCATCTATCCCACAATGCATTAAGGTCATCATCATTTGTTTAATGGTGGGTGTCAAAAAGGTGCATTACCACCTACTACTACACTGGAATATGGGACCAAGTTCCCAAATTATATACATTAAAAAAGAAAAGAAAATTCAGACAAAAATGGCTGTGCACTGTGTGGGTTCAATGAATTAGTACAAGTGCAAGTGTATGAAACATTATGCTACTATTTACAATAATAAATATACATACAAATACAAAAAATTGCTTATTTTTGCAGATTGGAGTGTTGAAATGAGCTAAAGGCAACTAACACTACAGAGCAACTGACACTAAAAACTGATTCTACAGAATTGCATGCTGGATACTTAATATTGTGGATGTATATAATGGATATTACATACTTTACTATAGCAGTATACAGTGCAGTATGCTGTAACAGAATATTAACACGGTGCACTACATTGTCAGATGACCACCAAGCTTATCGCCTTGTCGTCTTCATTCTTGATTAAAATGGGTGTGTACAATTCTGTGTATTTGCTGAGACAATAATTATAATAAATACATGTTGTTTGCAAATACAAACATACTTTATATTTTGAGAGGAAAGCGCAATACCTGTAGCATGCAGTGTCCATTGTACCTCTTGATGTTCCTGGGCAAAAAGTTCAGCCTGTATTACAAACCACAGAGGAGTGGAGTGGTGAGTGCAGGTACTTAAGAGTCCGTGGTCATGCAATATTTTATACAATGCATTGACCACTGCTGTTACCCTGTTATGCACTATTCATAATGTCCATTGCACTAATGGTTCAATTGTCAGTGTCCATTGCGTGAATGGTTTCATTCTCAATCTCTGTTTTATTTTTAAATATGGTAAGATTAAAGCAGCATATGACGTTCATCATCAATTTTTCATCAAATCTGGAAAAACCTGAGTGATAGCCTAAGTATCACGAATCAGTTAGTCTTTCCATGATTACGCACCTGAATCACTTCCCTCACAGTGAACAACTTCGACTCCATCACAAGCAGTCTGTTTGTTTACATATCAAACCGAAACAGAAACCAAACCGTCACTCGGGCCTTTTTTGGAATTCCACACAGCTGCAGTTTTACTTAATCACCGAGTCCACTCCTGTCACCAGCAGTTTCCATTGTGGGATAACTTCTGTTGCAGCTTATTGTGTTGTGTTGCGGTTAATTGTGTTTTGTTGCAATTAATTGTGTTGTGTTGCGGTTAACCGTGTTGTGTTTTGGTTAATTGTGTTGTGTTTTGGTTAATTGTGTTGTGTTGTGACTTATTGTGCTGTTTTGTGACTTTTGTATTGCTGTGACACATCTGGGCCACTGTAAATAAACCCCAGATATAAATAGTTTTTACCTGTGCAGTAATTTAATTGCGTCCTTTGAGGTTATTGCCTCCAGCTAATGCTGAAATTTTGACACTGTGACACATAATAAACAAACTTCAAAACGATGATGTCCAGCCTGTTGTCCATTAAACTATAGGACATGTTACTCATGAATATTAGATATCTGTCCTAGTACTACTTTAAAATGTTTGTTTTGGATGATTGTGTACACATTGCTGTCAGGGCAGTTATGATCTGAGTGATGATGACAGGCATGTGACACTTCATAGTGACAGGGCGACATGAAGGGGACAATCCTCACTTGAATAGATGCTGTTAAACAAATTGCGGGTCATTGGTGTAGTCATTATGGACTGTCTCTGCTGTCTATAATTGTGTGATGCTATTCATTAGATGCGAGGGCACTTCACAATAATCACGTCAGTGTTTAGACAACTGTCACAGCCAACACATGTTCAACTGGGTCTCTAGGGCATGGCTGACAGTTGGCCTCATCCACTCCCTCACCCACTTACATTTCAACACAGATGTACACAACAGCCTGTGTGACACCTCACAGTCCATTCAAAAACTGGAAATGGAAAACCCAAATATTTAATTCAGTTTACCAGAATTCTGTTTTCTGTCTGTCAGATAACATTTTTATAATGTTCCATTTGTGGGATGTTGGATTGGAAAATTGAAAATGTGTACATACAAATGAGCAAATCGTTAGCGTTATAACATAATTGCCTATATGTCATATTTTTGGCCAAATTGTGGTATCTGCTTAACTTTACTCTATTAACACTGCTGATTAAGTTTTTGTCATTGACTATGATCTGAAAAAATATGACTTAGGTAATTATGCTATGAGGCTAATGAAACACGTAAATGTAAATATGAAAGACCATATACAAATATCAAGCGTACACATAAACAAGTACATTTGCTATATAGAGATTATAAAGTAACAGAGATACATTCACATTCCTAAAAAAAAATTTACTTTTTAGGAATATTATATGTGTATACAGTTTACAGTGTGTGTGTGTGTGTGTGTGTGTGTGTGTGTGTGTTTTTGTGTATATACATATATATATGTGTGTGTGTGTGTGTGTGTGTGTGTGTGTTAAGGCTGGGCAAGTTAACACGTTACTACCGTGTTAACGTATTCATTAAATAACACCGACAATTTCTTTTAATCTCACGTTAATGCCATTTTATTATAACTCATATTATTCTGGCCTGCTTGTGTGCGTGTAGCAATTAGCTCGGCAGATAGACAACAGGTTTCCCAAGAAAAGCCAGACGCCCAAAACTTCTCTCCAAATCTTTTACTTGAGACTCACTTTAAAACTGCAACATACATACAAAATATGTCTCAGTTCTGTTCATTGCCTTAGTACATTTACATGGCATTATACATTTAAATGAATGGGAAAAAGACTGCTGGCTCGACGTTAACTTGAATGGGAAAATCCATAGACACGCTAACGATTAGCATTTACAGATTAATTTAAGATTTACAACGTCTTTTTATCCAGCAACAAAGGTTCACATCAGAGATATTTTATACTATTTATTCTTACAACAACTGAACATGAAATACTCACAGGCAAACGTTTTTGGGGCCATACAAACAGAGTGAAAGATACGTGTCTGTTAGTTCCTTCTTATGTCCGAACTGACTACGGGAACACCGCAAATACAAAACATACGTTAGTGCAACTTATTCCAAACACTAGGGCCCCCTTTTCTTGCTTTTAACAACGGAACATCACATATTATTGGGCTTATTAGTATTAGTACTTATTAGTGGGTTTAAGACTCCTGTCAATCACTCACAACCAGAAATAAACTGGTGGGGACATACACATGGAGAAAAGTACTGGTCTTTACATGGACATTTTCATTTTAAATGTCTTCAGATGGTGGGGTTGATAAGGCCAAAGTTGTTTGTAAGCACTGCAACGTGGAATTATTTTTTATCACCAGAGTACTTCCAGTCTGAAATATCACTTAAAGGCAATACACGCTGTTGATGCTGGACCCCCCCCCCCCCAAATATAACTATGCGATTAATCGTGATTAATCACAGAAATCCATGCAATTAATTGTGATTAAAAATTTTAATTGCTGCCCAGCACTAATATGTATATATATATATATATATATATATATATATATATATATATATATATATATATATATATATATACACACACACACACACACACACACGCACACACACAGTATATACATGGCAGCAAGCAGCTGTGTCTGGAAGCAAAGTGTTTTCAAGGTATCCATCTGCTCTTTCATCTTAGTTTTATGAAAGCAGTATCTGAGGAACAGCTTGATGGAATTTGGTGGAAAGATTAACTGAATAAACTGTTTTGAAGATCAGAGTCTAATGGACTAAAGACAATATCAGTATCACAGAACTTATTTATGGCTATCACTCAAGAATTCATTCTTTAAAATATGTCAGAAATTCACATAAATATGTAACTACTGACATTTCATATCCTAAAGGTCAAAGGTCAGTTTAACTACGACATAATGGTCATTATTTGTCGTCATACTTGTCTGTAAAAATAATCGCAACAGAAACTGGAATCATACATGCCAAAATGGTGAGAACTACTTCTACGTCACTGTATTATACAAGAATCACCTTTTGTTAAATGTTCTTTACTACATGATTTTATAAATCAGGAGAAGACATGGATATTATTCTTACACATTATAAGTGCGATAAATTCCTTAGTCCTGGAAAGAATTGAATGACTTTCAAGTGATATGAGGAAAAAAGTCTTCACCGTATTGAGAACTGATTTCAAGACATTTGGGTTTTGTTGACATTGTCACTGACACAGTAAAGACTTCATGTTAAGGAAGTAATCGTATAAAGAAACACACCTTCTTTCGTGGGGTTTCTTTAGAGAACTGTGTATTAAATCTCACAGAAAATAAAATAAATGGAGTCAGTGCGGCCCTCAGTGCAGAATCGAACAGTAAATGAATGTACAAACACAAAAGCTGCCTACACACTCAGTATTGTTACACTGTAGACTGGTTTAATAGGTACTCTGTCCTGCATACTGTATAAACTCCACTGTTTTCCTTATTCCTTACACATAAAGTCTATGAAAACTAAACTCAAAAACTGGTTTTAGTCCCTTACTATATATTTAATTGCACTCATGTAGGAGATTAATACGTGGTTGCTGCAAAAGAACTTCCAAAAACACAACTGACAGGTATAGTGGATTACATTTCAATTGATTTTTTTGTATTAATTCGATTTGTGTGGAATTTGACCAAACTGGATGTTTGTGCAGTATTCTCTCATTCTGTTTATTGTATTTTTCTACATTTAATATGCCTTGTATTTCACCTGTTGTCACTTTCTCCTCTATTCAGCTTTTTAATCCACTTCGCTCTGCCGGTCTCCCTCTCTCTTACAGTATATTTGTCTTTCATTCATTCCTGCAGTTATTTAAGGAGGAGCTGACGCAGGTGAAGGAGGGCATGAAGCATATCAATGACCTGGCCCACCAGCTGGCTATCTCCGACGTCCATTTGTCGATGGAGAATGCTCGTGCCCTCGAGCATCTTAACAGCAGATGGAAAGTGCTTCAGGTAGAGTTCACTGCCAGTTTATGTTGTCTGTTTGACATTGTCGGCGCTGGCTTCTCCAGCCGTCAACCACCTAACTATAAACTGGCAACTTCTCAAAATGAACGATTTACTTCTTGGGCCACAATTGCCAAATAGTCGATCATTTCAACCTCTTGCAGTTTAAATGTCAGGCTCATCTTTTGATGTTCTGTTGCACAAACAATTATCATGAGACTGGATAAGACAAGGTTTTTGTTTTTTTTATTTAATGTTCAGATCACACGTCAGTGAGTGGAAATTATGCTAGTGAGTAAGACAACAAATTCCAAGTGACTGTTTTAGGCCATGTCCACACGAAACCGCATCTTTTCCTATCCAATCTCTTTCTTTGTCATTTTCAAAAAATTGCTCTGTAAACACAGTCGTTTCAGGAAATATCTGCATCCACACGAAACGACTGAAATCAATGTAGTGCAAATGCCAGGCCTGTATGTGGCATTGTAATGCTCTCACAAAAAACGGAGAAGAAGACGTGGAGCATGCACATAAAGCTTGCTTGGTTTTGTTGGGTCTGATCCAATATTTCCTTCTGGTTGTCCCTTTCTTCGGTAGATCCAAGAGCATGTAGTGAATATTGTTAGCTATGGTTGTTTGTTGCTCATTGTAATGAAAGAGTAGCTAAAGATTTAGATTCGATATGTCCAATAAGTTCAATAGCTGTTGTAGCACGAGTACTACTCTGTAGTCCACCATTGTTATTGTTGTGAAGTGGCATCTTGCTTCCAGGGTGAAAGGTTAGAGAGGAGGGGCTATGACATTGTCATGAAAGTTTCTATCACTCCAGACACCATTTTGAAACAAGAACACAAAAACTCCCTGAATTGGGGTTAAAGCAAATATATTGTTACATGTAGGAATATTGAGTCAACAGACCACAATCGTCCAAAGCCTTGCCCCCTGCTGTCTGACCTACAGAAGAATTCTTATATAACTTATATAGGTTTAGTCTTTTCCATGTTAGGTTAACTATGAATTGATTGGTTAGGTCTTCAACTCCACCTATATAAACATTTTACCTTAAACAGTAAAAAGGGGACACATGGTCAGTGAAGTCAGTAGTGTTTCCTTAAAGAGAAGGTAGACAGTAAGTCTCTGACTCATCATTTTGTAACAAGCTTGACATGTTCACAGCAGGTGGTCATATGTTATGCAATGTTTAAGATGGGAATACTGGACACTGCAACATTTCACTTTTCTTCATCATTACTATTTTAGAAAAGTTGCGGTTCGACTGTACAAACCAGTGTTTTCAAATGCATCCACTCTGGGACCTAGTTTCAAAAAGTTGCGATTTCAGTGACTGATAACACCTGTTTCGTGTGGACGAAATGCCTATCCGACACAAAACTTTTGCGGATACGACCAAAACCGTCTTCGTATGGACAGGGCCTAGTCTCTAAAAACTTTTCCAACAGCTATTGACTGGTGTTTTTCAGGACTTCTGTTTTTTGATGGAGCTCATTAATTTTTGAACTCATTACTTCTATATTATAAGTTGCACCAATTCTCCAACTGTTAAGATATTGTAGTCACATACATGGTCGCTGGTGTTTCTATGTATAACGAACTGAAATGTAAAGCGAGAAACATTGCATTATAGATGATGAAGAGATTAAAGTAAAATGAATCAGGATCTGAACCCATGTACTTCAGTGTATATGAAGCTAAGAGAATCCAAATCAGTGAAACCAAGGCATATGCTCTTAAAGGCCTTCTGAAACTTTAAAGGATAAAGTGCCTCAGATTCACTGAACTTCCTCACCCTTTCCTTTGCTGCTTTGCTGAATGTATGGATGCAACATGCAACATCAAGCGTAGCATTTTTTTCCCCACTGTGTGTAACGTTCAGCCTTTCTCCTTCATCAACCACTGTAGTGCTCCTACAAGCACAAAAGCCCACATACCCTTTGCACCTCTTGAGAAAACACCCCATTAGATAACTTTCATGTCACCTTCTCAACAGCCTGCCATGTGTGGCCTTGTGATCAAGTTTTAATTGCCACTCATGTCTCTTTCCTCTAAACATGACTTTTTAACGTCCTTGCAGCAATTATTTCTGAAAGTATTTCTAGTATCCAGTTTGCACATGACAATGCAGAGCTAAGGGCTTGATTTATAAAGTGGTGTTTTCCTGCTCTCAGGCTGAAGCAAATAAAGTAAATTGCTGCAACTGAAGCCTTTGTTCTCCTTGTGAAACCTGATGGATTGTTCGGTGTGGTTTCAGATGCCAGAGCTTTTCTTGTAGTTTGCCTTTTCTTACAGTATCAAAAGTAATTGAAGATATTTAGGTGGCTTTTCCAGTAATACACACTTTTTCTGGACCCTGTTTTCTCATCTGTCCTTGCATTTTTTTTTAGCTCAATCCATCCATTTATAGATCACTTATTTGATCGCACTGACCAAGTTCAAGAGCTCTTTGTTTAAAAAGATGCTACAGATACAAACTGAGAGACAAGCTCTTTTTATCATGTGGGAGGCAATGAACATGCATATATATATATATATAGGAACATTTGATGGTGTTATTTTTATGCACATCAACAGCCTACCTTCTTTACCTCTCAATTAAAATGTCATAAAGTTTTACTCAATAAACTCCAAGATGCATACTTAGTTAATTGTTGACTACCTGAAATATCATGGAGAATTTTGCTGCGGTTTGTCCGCAAGGCTCTGTGTAATCTGAGGACAGATTGTTAGGATTCACTGAACATTCTTTATCAAAGACAATCACATAAAAGAACACAATCTGGGACACATCTCACTCATGTCCTGTTGCTATGCAGGTAAAAAGGAGTTCTTTTATAACACAGTTCATATTAAATCTTTGATGTATTGTGTCTTAGACTGTGAGTCCTCTGGTCCTTTGATTCAGAAAGTTAGTAAGAACTCCTCATCCTCCCATGTGATCAGCAATTGTAAAAAGGCTTTTAGTATCAATGGTCACAAGAAGATACTCATCTCACAGATCTCAGATTTCATGTAACGTCAGCAAAAACATTAGACTCTGACAGACTCACCTGATATTGTTTCCTTGAATTTTAACTGAAGATAAAGAATGTTAAACCCAGTCACCAGAATACAATGTAATTTGATATTACAAGTTACTTTTTTGCCTTTCCTAATCTGGCAACTGGTGTTTATGGTGGATGGTGAGTATATAAAATTTAGGAGTTTACATCATGACTTTCTCCGCAGTATATATCCCCAGTATATAACACAGAGGGTTATAGCGATCAGAATCAGTCCATCAGTTCCTCTGTCTGTCATCATTTCCGTCATATGGCTTCAATTTTTGTTCATGTGTTTTGTTGTTGTCTTGCTGTTTGTCCTGATTCCATTGCTGAAAGAGAACTAGAAAACCATTCAGTATTTTTCTATTAAACTACTTGACTCCTCTGCCGATGAACAAACTCAAAGAAAATAAGCTAACATCACTGAAAAGGGCCACTTTTCCATTTTATGTAGGATACACCATCCCCTGAGGGGTTTTGTAACAAAGGGCTGTTACAGAATAAAAACACTTTGGTTAGGATTAGGAAAAGATCATGATTTAGTTTAACCCATAAAGACCCAAACAGCCACCGGTGAAAAAACCATCTACAGATATAAACTGTTCAATACCTGCTGATCCACTAATTCAATCAATCCATGTAAATAATTGGTGTAAAATGCAGTTTGTCGTCTTTTCATGGTCATCAGATATGACCCATTTGGACGTTCAGAGGCTCTGTAGTGAACATAGAAACATCATCATCTTCTACAACATTGATTCACCAGTAAAACCCAAGGAGTTGGATCAATGACAGTGGCTGGAAATACATGTTTTTACATTCAGTTAGCAATATCTTTGCTGAAAAAGTAACTTTTTCTTCTTTTATCTCTGCTTTGATATAGTTTGATATAGTTTTCATGAACATCTACATGATGTGTGAATTAAATATAGGAAAACACATGATTTACACCAAAAAATGCAAAATACAGAGGATAATATTATAAAAAAAAATTGATGATAAACCAATTAAGAAAGGTAGAAATAGAGAAAAATTAATTTGGGAAGTGCCACAAAAGTAACACAGTCTTTATCGGTTAAATATAAATAAATAGCTACATTGACTCATATTTATTACATCATTGCTGACTTTTTTACCCTCAGCTTAGTGAGTGTTGCAGGTGGCTCTGTCTGTATGTCTTTCTGTCCGTCCATGCAATTTTTTCACAAGGTTCATCTTTGCCGTTCCTCTGTGCTTGTTAAAGACTTTCTTGCTAGTCTAGAACATGAGGAAGAGCTGAGAGCATGTTTTCATTTCACTTATAAAACCACCATTCATTCACAGTCCGGTAATCATTCTGCCGGTGTTGACATTGAAATAACTTCATATAATGGGAACAAAGGAACTCATTCATAATATACATACATATTCGAGTGTATTTGCTGCATAATGGAATTATTGGCTGGGGTGAAGAAGATTGAAGGGAGGCGTCTGAAGTTTATCTGAACAAGGCCCTGCTACCTTTCCTTAACCCTCTCTAAGGTTTGTCAGTGGCTAAGTCTAAAAACATCATTAATTATTATATATGACAGTAATTTCTGAGAAACACTTAAAACATAGGCATACACTGCTCATACCACTCTTTATCTTTCATTATAAGACACATTCACTGTATCTTTTTTGTCAGACAATGCTTAATCAATGCCACAATTAATGACAGAACATTTAATTCCATCCATAGTTGCATAAATTTTTTTTGTCAAGATCTTGTATTGAAGATGGAGTTGGATTATTGCGTAAGTCTTTTTTTGTCACCAGACATTCTCGGTGCTGTTCAGGTCTGGACTCTGTGGTGGTCAATCCATGTGTGAAAATGGTGTCTAACGCTCCCTGAACCACTTTCACAAACCTGATGAGCATTGTCTAGTCTTTATACTACCTAGAAGACTGACGGTTGTTTAAGAGATGAGAGGCTACTCAGTGCATTAGTTAATGTTAAATAACTTATTGCAGTTGAAAGATATTAACCATTACAGAAATGATCTCTTATCTAGTTGCTTAGATAAACCCAGGCAGTGACCTTTCTTTTTCTTCCACCAGGCTTTACACAGAAAGAAGTGTTGCTATGACACGTATCTTTGGTTCAGAAATGTCAAGGTTTTTAGTGGCTTGTAGAAACATACAAGGCAGCATTTTATTCTGCTGACTGGACTGAGAAACCTCTCTTTTTGTCGCTCATTATCTGTCTTGTTTCTCTCTTAATTAAGATGATAAATGTTGAATCCCAGCAACATCATTTGCCCTGCTGCTTTTGGCTACTCTGACTCCTGAGAGAATGTATTTCCAAATTTGATTTGCAATATTTGTCGATCATGGATAATTTAGTCATTTATCTTCCTTATGGCAGCACAAATGCGTCTACAACAAATAGATTGTACAACCCGTAGCTGGCAGTAACATCTCCACGGCACATTGACAATGCTCTGTATTAGTCCAAACCAATTTAAGTCGTACTTTTCTTTTCTGGCAGGAGAGCAATGATGTGTGTACTCTGAGAAAAGCTAACTTAATATATTTAACTTTACACATATTACGACTCATTGCTTTCGCTTCTCTTTGAAGTTTAAAGGCCCATATTCTTCCTCTTTTCTCTTCTTCTATTTATCAGTCTCCAGCTCACTGCAAGGGGATTTACCTCCTCCTATTGTTTGAGGATGCGTTTCAACATCCAGCTGACAATGATTCATGTGCCAAATCCAATACATTTCAAATAAACCAGGATTAGGGAGGCTAAATCCCAATTTGTGGGAAATATAACTGATGTGAAGTGCTTCCACAGCAGCATTGGCAAACTTAATTTTGTCAAGTCAGTCACTATGGTTATTGATGCTGCACATATGAGGTTACGCACATAGCCCACTCCCTGTTCGCTCTCCCACAAGCAACCAGGAGTCACTGTCCTCATTTCAACAAAAATATATTATTTTGTAATCTTCATCTTTCCTCGCTGCTGCTCTTCAAAGGCTTTCATAGTCCTTCAAGAGGGGCAACGGAGGGAAAAGACATAATTTATATTCCACAGTTATCTAATGGAGGAGAAGCAGGTGGTCTGTGTATGTGTGGGTCTGTTGTGGGGATTTGTAACGGAGAGGGATGAACAGCATGTATCTCTTTGATTTAATTCTGTGTGTCTCTTTAGGGTTCAATAGAAGAGCGGCTGAAGCAGCTCCAGGACGCACACCGAGACTTCGGACCTGGATCGCAACACTTCCTTTCCAGTAAGAGTCCTCTTTGCTATTTGAAGTTAGATCCTCATGTCGCAACAATTTGTGCCATGCTGTGCCAAGGCAATGTGTAGGGGGATAAAAAGAAGGTTAGATTTATCACAGGTCTGTTTGATTATGAAAGACAACTCGTGTGTGTGTGTGTGTGTGTGTGTGTGTGTGTGTGTGTGTGCGTGTGTGTGTGTGTGTTAGGGTGCATAGGTGTGCCTGTATGTGTATTTAGGTTAGAGGTGGAGCCAGCAGGCATTGTTCGTCTGTCTTCATCAGTTGCAACACACTATTGTGATAAACATCCCTGGTGACGCTCATCATCATCCACTGCTCTCATTTGAGCAGATACATATTTGTGAATTCTGTGTCTTCTTTTACCTGCTGCTCTTCAAAGGCTGCACAGAGATAGCAGGGGGCTTAAAATGTGATTTACTTAGTAGGAACTGATAAAGAAGTGCAAGAGCTGTGTGTTGTGGGGCTTTTTATGTGACTGCTCAGGTGGTGTGTGTGTGTGTGTGTGTGTGTGTGTGTGTGTGTGTGTGTGTGTGTGTGTTCGACCAACCCCATCACGTTTTTACTGTTGCCACACTGGCTCACAGATGCCACACTGGGGCTTATAAAGTAAAATCCCATTGCCAGCTCAGCCTACTGCACCCTGCAGGAATGTCTGGGTTTGTGTCTGCGTTTTTTCTGCCTCAGCATGCCTGTTTTTCCACGTAGCATATAATTTGAGAAAATGCAGAATAGCATACATGGTAAATATAGTATGAATATTTCATTGGCTTCAACAGTCAGAAAGCATGTGTATCTCAGCCTATGACATCCTCAATTTTCTTACTTCACATTGAGAATTTTGCATCATTTAACCCTTAATTGGGCAAGTGACTATTTTTGGTAATTTTGACATACATTACAAGACAGTGACAGCAACAGTTACAGGTAGGACAGTGAGGCAACAATCTCAAGCCACTTTTACACAAAAAGAAAAAATGCGAGATGGTGATCCCACCCTTTTCCCACCATTGACTGATTTCTATGGCCAAGCCAAAGGAGTAACAGAGGTGAGACAGACTGGACTTTTACACAGTGGACCTGCGTTCCGGAATCAAAGGGGCGGTGATGCAGCATATTGTGCACATATGGCGACACTGGCATGGATTCTGAAGTGGCCACTGACACAGTACTGTGGCACAAAATATTGGTTTGTCTATTACTACAAAGCCAATCAACACCCTTGTTATATCATGTCTAGACTGGTAACTTGTTACATCATGGAAAGTACCAAGGCAAGCAGATAGCAAATAGGTTGGTGTCAGAGACAGCAGAGATTTAGCTCAGTCTGTAACCTTTCGGACTGCAATGAGGACGACTCGGGTTTGATTCCCAGTAGCATTTTTTTCTGCAGATTTTCAAATTGGGGCGGGGGGGGGTGCACAGCAGCAACAGTGCCAGTAGGTAAAATCCGATATTGATAAAAATCAGCCACTGGGACAACATTCAGAGTGCAGAAGTCAGACCACAGCACTCAATAGGCTGAACTGACACAGGACTGAGAAGTCACACAGCACATCTAACATGTAGCTCCGCCCACCTTCTCCAGCCTTAATCTCACTGATTGCACAGAGCAAAGAACACCATAAAAGAACATGTAACAATATTTCCTATTCTATACTATATACTATCATTAATGTATCATTTCTTCCATCAGTTGTCACAGCACTGTGCTGGCAAAATGCACAAAAGAATGCACTGAAGTATATGCCATATATGACTACAGTACTGTGGCAACAAGAGGCTAATGAGTTCATGGAACAGTGTCCATGATCGGCTCTAGTACAAATGCTAACATTTGATTGGCTCTGTGGCAATAGACAAACCAGTATTTCATGCCCCAGTACTGTGGCAGTAGCCATTGCCATTTTTTACATTTACTTCTTAGATTTATTTATTCATTTATTTATTTATTTATTTATTTATTTATTTATTTATTGCCACTTACTGGTAAGGAACCAAATATGGTAACTTCACTGACCTTGATTTTCTACATAACAATAAAAAATGTGAAAAACTTCAAAAAAACTAATGAAGTCTTGTTAGGTCCTCCAATAATACACTAAAGTTGGAATTTCAAATTATGTATTATTATTTATTATTGTTAGTAGTAGTAGTATTTCTATGCACTATATAGGGTTAATACAAGCAATCAGATAAACCTCACTTTCTTTTTCTTTACAAAGTGCTTTCAATTATCAGACCGAAACTGTCTGTGTAAACTGTGTAAACAGCTTTGTGTTTTCAACACCACCGTCTGTGACTCACTTCAGCACACAAACATCCCAAAAAAACGCATCATAAATCTTGCATTGCATTACAAGTAGACGCAGACAACATTTCGATTATGTTGTCTGCATCACAATGTGTCTTTGAATCAAAACATTTCCACCATTTGTGTATAGATATACTAGTGAGCAGGTAAATGGATTTCAGTCTTATTCAGTCAGTGTGAGTGTGATTTTTCCACATACATTCTCCATTGTGCCATATCAAAATACCATAATGGCCAATGACATGGTATGCACAGTGTATGTGTGAGTCAGGTATACCTGTATATCAGTGTGTTTTGTTTGTCTCTTGCTTTGTTTAGAGCGGTGTGTTCTCTTTGATCCTCTGTTGAACCCCCTGTGGTTTAGTTGTGGCTCACTTTAAACGCTGTCTCACCGACTTGTCCATCTCCAGTATTGTGTTAGGCCAAGCTAAACAAACCAACACTCTGTGGAACCCGACACAATAGACTTGTCTCTTTGGCTTTACTTCGCCTGTTGTACACCAGAGTGGCTCAATTAAGAAGGTCTGAATGGACACGCTGTCTGGACACGCTGTCAGGGATATTGTGCACAATGGCTTTTCATGCTTGACATGCCTATTTTGAAATTGATTTTGTCTGTGTGTGTTTGCACAGGTTCAGTGCAGATACCATGGGAGCGCGCCATCTCCCCGAACAAAGTGCCCTACTACATAAAGTAAGTGCAACTTCAGATTCTACACAGTGAGATGAAATATACTTTTCACACACAAAGAAAGGAAAAAAAGATATAAAAAGATCTGAATTTGCCTGTACCGGGAAAACCTTTTCATTCGAATGGCATAATTTGTGCTTCATGCTGTTGTCAGGTCAAATAAACACTGTCTATTTCTACCATTTAGTTATAAAATCTAAAACTGCTGTAAAATTTTCCCTGAGGATGTGTAATAAGGCGTTCACTTACAGGGAAAACAAATAGTATGAACTGAGAAGGTGTTAGCGGAGGTTTTAGCTTTATACACCTACCCTTTGTAGAAAATATATTAAGCTAAGCAGCACGTTTACTCTGCTCCACAAACCAAAACAATGCATACATTTAAATGTTTCTGTCATACACAGAATTCATTGTCCATTTTATATTAATCGCTGTAAATATTCCACAAGTTTAGTGTTTAGTCTTATTTTGTTTAGTTTTTCCACCTCATATGTTCCATGTCAAATCAAACTGATTAAATTAATCAATATCACACCTTGACAGAATGCACTTAGTCCTGTATATAATAATAATAATAATAATAATAATAATAATAATAGCTTTATTTATATAGTACCTTTAAATACGAAGTTTACAAAGTTCTTTAACAGACAAAGCAGAGGGCACAACAGCAGGATGCAAGATACAAGTAAAGACACTAAAACAGAAGCAGCACAATAAGAGAGATGTGTACAGCAAATGCAAAAGCATGACACTTCGAATAAATTAAGTGAATCGGAGTAAAGAGGACAGGGATAACAACAACAACAACAAAACAACCTGAAAAAGAATAAATGAATGCACCTAACTGTTTTTTATTAATATTATCTAATTGTCACTGTATAAGGTGACTATGGATTTTTAAATTTTCTGTTCACATCAAGTATGTTTTTATTAAAAAGTAATATTATATTAAGACATTGTATTGCTTTTTGTCTGAATAAGATATTCCTAATTATACTGAATTAGATTTAACAAGTAAACAAAAGAACTAAGGTGTATTCTCCTTATTTATGTAACTTCTCAGATAAAAGATTGTTTTGTTTGTATTTGCTCACATTTTTGCTTGCCTTTCCATTTTTGTCTCACGTTTCAGTGGCTAGACATTTATTCTGGTTTTAACACTTGTAGCTAAGCCAAATGGTGGGAGATTTGTTTACAAAATACAAGGATATATGTTCTCTTTCTAGGGCTGTTTGTGGTTGGTGTACAGTGATATGATTGAGTCACAATTCATAGTGCTGTATTCTGTAGCATGGAAATTGGATTAGTGTTGGCTTTATATGTGTTTCTCCACAATAGGCAATGTATGGAACTATAACACTACAGTATATACAGTCATTTCTAGATCATCAACCATTTCTCTTGAGGTCGTCCCTCCTGAGGCCTCACCCTTTGAATTAGCTGCTCCGTATTATATTTTCCGCTCACTCTCTCAGCCATTCATCTTCCATTGTCAGTTCTGCATTATACCACCTCTTTATGACACTGCCAGTAAGATATTCATCAAATATTTGTCTTTTGTTAACACAACATCTCGTGACATACAAACTGTTCATGACTTAAAGTAGTTAAGTCATTGCCCATTTTTGACTTCATTTTGTTAATAACCCTATGAATGTTTCCCACTGCTTTAAGCATTTCGAAGTTTGCTCCTGTTGTAGCTGCTCAGTGTGAAATAATAATGTGAAAATGTTAAATTATTTACTTAATATATCATAAAATAGGGTCAACAAGAGATTTTTGCTGTGGAGAAAATTTCACAAATCTCCACTGGCTATGGGGGTTCATGCTGTTTATGACAAAAATGAATTATGATGTATGAATACTAATAATTTATCATGTAGTATGAACTATAGACGTATAAAAGAAGTGGAAAGAAGTAATGCAGCATTTCCCATCAGTTTATGGATGATCATTTTAGAGATAAAGAGGTTTGCATAAGTGACTATATGTGGACAAAAGAGGCAGGGCTGCAGCAATGTGAGCCATCTATGGGCCATGGAAGCCTTCTAAGTCTCTATAATAGAGCACCAGAACACTCCAAAATAAAACATATTTTAGAAAGAAATTAAGTGTTTGTCTCTATTTGCTTTGTGGAGCTAGCCTCTAGTGGCCATCAACAGTATTATAATAGTTCTTAATTGGCTTCATTGGAACCACAGTCTTTACTCTCATGACATGAGCACAGTAGGAATAAAATGACTTGTTACAGAATTGTAGATACATTGGTGAATCTAAATTACAAGCATATATTCAATCATGGTACATATCCTTATATTCCAACAAAATCACCAAGGAGTCAAATGGGATCCTTTGTGTAGGGTTTGAAATCTGCAGATTTAAGATATAACAATTTATATGGGTTAAGGGAATTAGAAAAATTGGAGAATCAATCACTTCTTCTGTATTGTCCATATTATGATGAGTTAAGAATATCTATTTAACTATTTAGATCAGTGTTTCACAACCTTTTTTGAGCAAATGCCTGTTTACGTTATCATGACCCTCCTAATGCCCCCCCCCCCCAAAAAAAAACAAAAAAAACCAAAAACTTTTCAGAGTGTGTGGGGGTTGTAGCGCTGCATAACAAATATGTTGCCTAGGGCGCTGTTAAGGGTTTTCACTTTCATTTTGCACTGCTCCGACAATCACTGACCCCCCCCCCCCCACACACACACACACACACACACACACAGACACAATCACGGACCGCTATCCCCCAGCTCCCACAGATGGTTTCCAGTGACTTTCTTGCAGCAGGGGCCCAACATAATTATGTTTCAGGGGTCCTAAAATTGGTAGCAGCACCCCAGTAGGTTGCATAAGTAGTGCCCCCCTCGAGACCAGGGATCGAACTTTACCACTGAAGACGGGGGTTCCACGACTTACCTTATTGCGCAGGACGGGGGGTACGGAAAGTCGCCATTGACATAACATGCAGCTTGACATTTATACTTATACAGACCAACACCCCTGATGGTGTGCCCCTTGGGGAGTGGTACCGCCCCCATTGAGAAACACTGATCTATATAGTGAAAATCCAGAGTTGTTGGGTGTCCTGATGATGACAGGCACAGCTGGTTGGTTTTATAAGTTGCTTGGAAACTGACATCAGAGAGGTTTGTTTGTTTGCTTGTTTAGTGAGCAGGTGTAGAAAAACAATGAAGACAGGGCAACACACTGAAGTCTCTCTGGATGTATTCTGTAGGGAACATTTATTGGAACGAGCTCATGAGAACAGTACAGGAGATTGAAGAATCTAGCTCTGAATGTACTTCCCACTGTCCAAACCTCATATAGTAGAAATATCAGATGGAGGGAGAATGTCTACAACTTCTATAGCCTGATGTTTTAAAGACAATATAGCAAGTGACACACATTTGAACTTATTCCTAAAGGAAATAGAAATAAATAGTTTTGGCAAGATATGTCTGTGAACCTTGAGCTGCAGACCTGTTTTCTGCAGATCCAGATGGAGGACAGAGTTCAGGACAAAGTGTGTAGACAGCTGGACCTCAGAACTACTGATGGATAAAACCACTGGTTAAGTTAGAATTCCTCTACTTAGCATTAATTTTAGTTCATTTTGATCTCTGCCTCTGGTTTCTTTACTGAGTAATGGTGTTTTATAAGTCTATTATGGCCTGGGAACATCAAATGTCCAAAATTGTATAGCAAAGCCAAAGTATATGAAAATGGTCTAGATTAACTGCTCTGACATCATTATGTTCTTTAAGGGTTATGTTGTGTTTGTTCAGTTTATATGTAATTGTTTAAATATTTATTGATTTCGTCTCATTTACTGAATGCCAACCTAAACCTGTTATCCAGACTGATTTAGCATTTTCTTTTTACTTAATATTTCACTAGACTGTCTTCTTTTATGCCAAAATCTTGTTGGGGGGAGTGTTTTGTACCAAACAAACAGTGAAGATGTTATTTGAAATGCTGTGGGAGCTGTTGCTTGAAGCAGTCGACTTAATTCTTCACATTTCCCTTCTTAATCACATCTGCAAATCACTTATGGCTTGGTTACAAAACTCTATAGCAGTTTGAAGAGCTGGTAGTGTTTAGAGATCTACCAACTACATATAGATGTATCGGCTTATGTTTTGACAGCAGTACAGTACATGGCATCTTTAACTGTAAAATCAAGCCAAAGTCTTAATAAATCTTGTTTTCACTGAAATAATGCTCGGTGCTAGGCACAAAAAATTGTAAATTGTTCCAAGAAGGTTTGGCAAGGTTTCCCTTCTGCAAACAAAATTAGGTACAAAAAAGTTTGTATGTGTCACTGTGAATTAATACATAATTTGCAGTTTTATGAGCTTTGCAGAATAAAACTGTTTTGTCTCTCCCCTGGGGGAAGATTTAAATGAAAAACCTTCCATTACCCAAATGTTTACACAGAACTGACCATTAGCAGATAAATTGTAAATGATTCTGAGAGGAACTGTATTGAGCTACTATGAGCTTTAGTTGCTGCACTCATCTGTTTATCTATTTACCTCATCAATATAATTCAGGGTGTCTCCGGCACATTTGAAAATTCACTCCTCATTGATAAAACCAGACTTAAAGAGCCTAAGTGTAGTATTGATATTAAAGTCTCAACAGCAGGGGAAGTCGTGGACCTGAACTCACGTAGGACGACCAGAACCACCAACAAATCAACACCATGTATCCACACATTGTATCATTTACTGAATGAGGTTGAAGATCATGGTCTACACACATCTGTTTTATGGTATCATCAAGATTTTTTCAAATGTTCATAACTTATTCTGTAAAAATAACCGTCATATAATCTTCATGTGCTGCATCAGCTGATACTTTACATTATAGCTTTGTCAGCTTAGCTCTGTTTTTAGACAGAAAACTACCACAAGTGGTGCCAGGCACAACAAACCCCGCCCCTCACACACATTGTAACTTATTTTGGCATTGATCCAGCTGATGTCATCATGTCTATGCGTGTGCTGATGTCAGGATATCAATTGCCTCTATATATGTGCCAAGCCTGAATTAAATTGAAACAAAATTGATGTATTTATAGACATTTGAAATTTCGCCCATTATAATTAAATGGGAGAAAATTTTTTTTTTTTTTAAATTCATAAAAAATGAGAACTTTGACCTACTTTTCCCAAAATGTAATTACATCTATTCTGGGTCACTGGCAATCTATAAACCAAATTTGGTGTGAATTCAACCAAGAGTTTTGCTGCTACAGACATGTGAAATTTTGCCCATTATAAGTAAATGGGGAAAAAAAAAAAAAAAATCATTAAAAATTTGAACTTTGACTTACTTTTCCCAAAATGTTGTCATAGCTATTCTGGGTCACTGGCAATGTATAAGCCCAATTTGGTGTGAATTCAACCAATAGTTTTGCTGCTAGAGTGTTAACAAACAAAGAAACAAAACAAACCAAAACCAGTAACCAATACCCAACAGGGTGGCTGTGGCTCAGTTGGTAGAGCAGGTCGTCCAGTGACCAAAGGGCTGGTGGTTCGAATCCTGGCTCCGACTGTCCATATGTCGAAGTGTCCTTGGGCAAGACACTGAACCCTGAATTGCTCCCAATAGGGCCAGGCAGCGCCTTGCATGGCAGCAGTCACCCGCTGGTGTGTGAATGGGTGTGTGAATGGGTGAATGTGAGGAATTGTAAAGTGCTTTGGGCACCATGAAGGCGTAGAAAATATAAGTTCAGTCCATTTACCCCTTGCCACCCCTTCAGGAGGCCCGGTGATAAGCCAAACATAGCCACCATTTTCTTTATGGTTTGTGTTGTCAATAGAGAGATCTGTTTGGAATAGTCCACACAAGATCAAAACTGTCATAGTTTAGTCTGAAGCAACAAATTGCAAACTTAGCAAAGTTAACACCATTATACAATTTTAAGCCTTCATAAACTTCATGATCAAACTCACTGATGTAGATGAAATGCTGTGATTTCAGCATCAGACTCCATTCTTTTCATGTAGATCTGTGTCCAGTGGTGAAAATAATAACAGTGCTTCTAGCTTTTATCACTTTGTCACTTTCTTTGACTCTAAAATTAGTTTTTTAATGGTTCTCCCCTTCCATCTGGTCACTTTCTGATGCTTTGTTCAAAGTTCCTGCAGTGTTCGTTTTCCTCACCATGGGAAACAGACAGAATGACTCACTACTCCCTCTAGTAGTCACATAAGTACAAATATTACAAATAGCCCCGTAAATGATTATATTGATACATGGTTAGATTCATAACTGTGCAAGCATCTGTACAGTAAGTTCCTCTACACTGTATTTATTTTGTGATAATTAACAAAACCTCAGGGGTCTTGCAGTCCAGGTATTTATGGGTTAAATTTCTATTCCAATGGTGGCGAGAGTAGTATCTGATTAGCACTCCACTGGGTACCAATCAATGATTACTCAGTTGTTATGCTTCCCATGAGACCCCTGGGTATTTCATGGTGAACTTTCACTGAATTCGCTCATTGGCTGCAGCCTTAGTGAGGAGCTGCTTACATGTACCACTGCTGGCTAAATGGAAGGTCACTGAAAGAGTACAGACCTCTGTCAAGGTCAGTAGCCTGCTCTTCCCCTCATTCCTCAATATTATTAAATCAGAAACAAACTGGAATTATGACCCATGTTTTACTCCTTTGTGTCAGTTAAAGCCACAGGTTAATTAAAAAGACTGTTGCCAAGGAAACAGGTCTTGGCTTTAATTTTTCATTCGGTGCCAGTTGGTGGTCAGTTTGTTTGTTTGTTTGTGCATTTATTTGTGGGTTTTTCCCAGATGGAAAAAAAAAGAAAAGTGAGGTGAAAAACAGGTATTCATGTTTCTGCCATGTTTCACAAAAAGCAATGCATTAGTTCCTGCTGCCAGAGGGGACTGATTTCACAATGCTTATAATGTAATTCATATATATGTTAAAGTAAGAAGAGAAAGAAAGAATATGGAATCAAATTAAGATAAGATAAGATAAGATAAGATAAGATAAGATAAGATAAGATAGTCCTTTATTGGTCCCACAAGGGAAAATTCCAGATTTACAGCAGCAATAGTGGAGTACAAACAAAGCACACAAGAGCAAAAAAGAACAAAATTAAATCATAGCTATTAATCAGAATGTTGTTGATTACAAACATCTGAATTAGATCCGGATGATATGGCCAAAAAATTAATAGAGTTTTTTCAATATGTTATGGATGATTTTCATAGACTTTATTCTTAACACATGAATCATAGAGAAAACCTTTAGCTTTGTTGTTTTTTTTAGGGATGAAATAAGCATATAGGCCTATATTTATTTCTCATTCTCTTTTCTTCAGATAGAAAAAGTAAAAAAATAGAAGAAAAATGTGTACATCCTTAAAAGACACATAAAAAACTCAGCTACATGGGTTGAAAAGGTTAAAGTCAGTATTTATTGTGACCCCTGACCCCATGACAAGAAACAGCATAAACAGTTAAAAACATCTGACATGTATTGAATGACACCTTGTGTAAAAAACATCAAAAAATTAATACAATGAATATCACATTGTCTGAACAAAGGGGTTAAAGACATGTTAAGTGCAAATTTAAGGGAGGTCACACGAAATACTACCACTTTGGTTTATAGAAGCTGTTTTTATCTCTGTACATATGTCACATATATACAGACTGGATCTTAACCCATAAAGACCCAGTGCTACTTTTGTGGCAGTTCCCAAATGATTTTTTTTCTCTACTTTTAACTTCTGTTAAGTTATTCATCACCATTTATTCTAATATTATGCTCTGTATTTTTGCGTTCTTAAGTGAAAATCAGGTATTTTTCTATATTTCATTTACAGATTATGTCCATAAAAGCACAAATTAAAGTTGAATGTTGTTATATCAAAAACAGAGAAAATGGAGGAAAAAAATGACTTTTTCAGTAAAATATATCATTAATTGAGTGTCTCCATCCAATGAATCAATGTTGTACAAGATGACATGTTTCTACGGTAACTACGGTGCTTCTGAACATCCAAACGGGTCATATCCGATGACCATGAAAAGACAAACTGCATTTTACACCAAATATTTACATGTATTGATAGGATTAGTGGATCAACAGTTATTTAACTTTTTATATTAGCAAATAATTTTGGTCAACAGTGGATGTTTGGGTCTTTATGGGTTAATACAGATACAGAGAAATGCAAATGTATTGTCATTAACTTCACCAAACCAACAAACCTGTTGTTGGCCTGTGCTCAGTACTGTATGACTGGAGAAACACATTCAGAATTTGCAAATAGGATATGTTATAGGATATTTTTGTTGAGAAGAAAGGTTTCCAGAGTAATAATCTTGATTTTGTTATGTAGACATTTTTATGACTTTCAGGAAGCAACACCTTGATTAAATTAATTCATTTTTTCAGCATGCTGGTAATACTTTAGTTCAGAAATCAGTTCAAATAACAAGAATACCTCCCACACACTGTCTCATTTCTTTCAGCTTTAATGCAATGTTTTGACCCTTTTGACCTTTATCAGACATGTCAGGCATCAGACATACCTTGCTGTTTCTATAGTACACCTTTCTATGTGTTGCATATCAAAATGTACAGAGCTTTTTTTATTTTTGTAATTTTTTTTTCATAAATTTCAGGACTTATAAAGGGTTCTAACTTCAGAATACAGTTTGGTTTGATGCATACTTTTAAATGTTAAATCTTTATTGCTCATTTCAAAATGTATTAGAAAATTAATAATATGTAATAAGTTGCATGACTTCGATGAAGTGATTACAATCCAAGTGTCACATGAATTATTACAGTGTTTAAAGATAATAATCTTTAACCTGTTCCATTTCAGTTGTATCCTGTGAGCTATGTTTGCTCAGTGCATGTGTGTCTTTGCAGGGATTTCATGTCCTTTCATGGTATACCTTTGAAATATTTTACTGGCGTGTTACCAGCAGTATACAGATAAGTTAGTGATGTGTACCAACGACATGAAGGAGCACTGACTTGAAATGTCTGCGCTTTATAGGCTTGACATCTCTTGCAAACAATGATCACCCCCTACCTCACCCTCCCACTTTTGTCTCTTTCTGTCTCAGTTACATCCCTTTTAATCTCACTTCGTTCACCATCTGCCTCACCTGTCTGTCTCTGCTCCCTTGGCTCATTTATTTTCATTTTACCTTGATTTTTCTAGCCTGAAAACGAATAACTCCTTTCTCATTTTCTCCGTGATCTCTTGCTCCTTTGTTTCATGCGCGTTTTGTTTCCTCCCAGCCACCAGGCCCAGACGACATGCTGGGACCATCCAAAGATGACAGAGCTATACCAAGCACTGGGTGAGTAAGGAGACAATTAAAGAGCCCTCCGAGTCATGCTCAGGACCCCCACAGGGCTGCAGGAGCACCACTAACACAGCACCACTTGCCTTTTGCTTTGAAGGCCCTGTCACACAGCTCATTAAGGGCCCTGTACTTCAAGCACCTCGGGGACTACATTGCTACTGTCATTAACCTATGAGGCCCGATTTGCCAACACTCTGATTGCTTTTTGCTTTCCCTTTAATTAATTGTGATTAAACGACATCATGTGTTTTACTCTTAATCTGATTTGGCAGAGAGAAGTCACAGGGGAGATAGGACGACTCTCGCATACATACGCATGCACGTGGATAGACATTAGTGTTGACATAATATTGGCAATACACTATACATCTAATTACTTTGACGGTGATAAACAAGAGGAAAGATAGTGATGTCTAATTCCTTGATGGCAGCGGCCGAGCAGTGCAGGATAAGTTTGTTTTTTCTCATCTGTTCATTTACTTTAATCTCTCTTTATCTTTCTCTCTCTCTCTCTCTCTCTCTCTCTCTCTCTCTCTCTCTCTCTCTCTCTCTCTGTTAGCGGATCTGAACAACATCAAGTTCTCCGCATACAGAACAGCTATGAAACTGCGGCGGGTTCAGAAGGTGCTGAGATGTACGTACAGCTTTTCATCACTGGTATTTCACTGTGCGTCTCTGGAATGGCTGGTCATGTGATATAATATTATCCCGCTTCATCAGTGATCCACTGTGACAAGCTCTTTTTGAGGATGAGATTCAACGATTAGCCGAAGCCCGTTTCGTTATGAGATTGTCGAAGGGATTATTTCTCCCTTCCACACTAGTTGGTAATGTAGTTCAGAATGTTCCATGCACTCTGCAACTATTGAACTGCAGCAATCAGTATCGATAAACTCAAGAGCCACTCAGCCACCTGATTCCTTCTCCATTTTCATCAGTGCCTCTGTCATCGGGATACAGGGTAATTAGAGCTATTAATTGGCCCATTTACCTTACAAAAGAGGAGGCAATTAGATTTCCCTGCATGATTGGGGCCTAAGTGTCACTTTCAGCCACTTTTCTGACCCATGGCAATTCCTCCTTTGTGTTTTCCATTATATTTTTGCCATCATCTTTTGTTAGTTAGTTGTTGCTCTCTTTAATTCTTCACTCAACAGCTCTGTTGCCCCTTATAAGGAATTTTTAAAAGACAATAAAATAATGATAGTTTGGAACAGAAAAATAGCCTAACCCTCCTAAAAATAAAATTCTATACTGCTGGAAAATGCATGTGCTTGACTTTACCAAACAGTGGGTAGCTGTTTAACTACACATTTAAGTCAAATTAATGAATCTCTTAAAGGTGGGGTGCAAGATGTTTTCTTGGAGCATTTTTCACTATATTGCTGAAAATCCCCTTCACACCCCGTTTACAACCAATTAATTAAATGCTCTAACACAAAAATAAAAAAAATTGATTCACCTGTGGAACAGACAGGACTGAAAAAATACCATCCAATCATTTTGAGTGCCCAAATGAAATGATTGAACGGTGATATGTCTATCAAAGTCAACTGCCATTTGTCCCTCCCCCCTCTGTGCGTCCCCCTCTTTGTGCATGAATCGTGTGTTCTCAGAGGTTTGGAGCAACTGTACAGGAAACAGAGCCAGAGCCTGGCTAGCTATATTAGCTATATTAGGATGGAAAGTTCACCAGCAAATGGTTTTGTCACTAACATAAATCACTAGGAAATGTAACGTTAGCCAGATAGGTATGAATTAGGGCTGTTTTGTAAGAGCGGGGGTGTTGGAGGAGACAGAATGAGCTATGCATGGATTGGGACCAGAGATGTAGCCCGAGCTGGGGTCGGAGCCTGAGCCGGACTGGAGCTGGGGCCGGAGCCAACGAATTGTTGCTGTGCAGCGCTCATGAACCCTCAGGAAAAATCAAATCAAATTTTATTTATATAGCGCCAAATCATAACAAAAATTATCTCATGACACTTTACATATAGAGTTGGTCAAAACCAGACTCTAAGCCAAAAAGCATTGTGCGTGCCAGCACTCTGGAGGCGTGGCTTCAGGGGGATGTCTGAAGAAAGGGGTTTGGACTTTAGAATTGAGCATTTTCAAAATGTAGCTTGCTCGAGCCGTTTTTCTAAGATCTCATACCCCCCCTTTAATGTCAATTTCAGAATTTTGTCTCAATTCCAGCTGACATGTCTGATACTAATCATTGCTGACTATCTCGGTCAAGGTCTGCACATAGTATTGAAAATGTCCTCTTGGTGCCAATTATCTAACATCATGAAAATACTGTACATATTTACTGCATATTGGGTTTAATATACAATAAACCCCACGGTATAAAATAAAACCTATGAAAATATGACCTTGCTCAGTTCTCCCACATCTGTAGCACCCTCACCATAAGATAGCCCCCAAAGAAAACAATGTTTGAGATATATTAAGAAAGAACCAATCATATTCAAGGTAAAATGTACCAGCTGACCTTCATCAGTTACTAACATCACAGCAGTGACTATGTTGGGAAACCAGCTCTGAAGTGTATCATTCTTGCTTCAGTGCATCAAGACTACTGCAGAGCTTTGAAAGGAGAGAAATGGTGTAGATCAGTAGATGGGTTTTAGATTTAGAGACTAATTTCTACTTATCTTGTGTCATTTTGGATGTTGCAAATGGTTCCCTGGCTCTGTGTAACTGTGTGAGTGAGAAAATGGCCTGTTATCTTAGTGCAAGTCATAGCATAAGGACAACTTTTTTTTGGCGGCTCTTTTGGAGAGCAAAGACTTAGTCATTTGGCCAGTGTTGGTGTTTTATTTACCACTCACAATGACTTTCAGTGTGCGGGCTAACACAAATGAGCCGGTCAGTGCAGAACTTGATAGTTTAAACTGTGACTGTAACTGTACATGTATATTATTTTAGGTGATCGTCATGTTTACAGTAGGTTTATGTGTAAATCTCATCTCAGCACTCTTCTAAGCTGATCACTGTTAAGTAGGATTGGGCTGGTGTAAGATTCTCAAACTTCTCAAACTGATTTGATATGAAACTAAACACAGGACCAAACTGATAAACTGGGTTTTATTAGGAGGTATTGCACTTCTATTGAGCAAAAGAGAAGAAATGAGACTACCAAAGCCCCTTACTGAGGGTGTAGAGACTCTAGTACACCTGCTGGCAGTAATACATCTATAAGCCTGTTTACCAACTATCAATGAACAGAAGTAATAATGAAAAGAGAAAGCAGGACCATCTCAAGTGCAGTTGAGATTGAAGATGATTATGTGAGACTAAATCTGTACTGCAGTGAAAACTGCCATCACTTTTTTTCTGCAGTATTTACACAGAGCATCTTCGACATTTTTCATCACATTTCTTTTGGCCACATTGCCATATTGGTGCAGTTTTAGTCTCTTATGTCTCCTCTGTTGTCACTTTAATAGTCACATAAACTTTCCAGTAAACAAATATGCAACACAAAAACAATAATAATCATGCTGAAATATGAGCCTTCTTTGTGTTGTCAGCCTCAGCTCATTAGACACTAGCAGACTAACAACAGCTAGTCTGTTTATAATGATATAATATAATATAAATAAGCAAAATATTATAGATGGCGCTTTAAGTGTTAAGATACAGGACCTTTAAGTTAATTTAATTCGTAAGGAAATACATTCTCTACTTTTAACTCATCCTAGTACATAAGGAATAAGCTTCCACTGTGCGATGCCCAGAGACCAATTTTAGACCACAGCCCATACCTTGGTCATGAAAGAGAATTAGCATACAAAATTCTAGCAGGGGAAACCAGAGTGTGACACTGGAAAAAACCCTGTTCTGAGGTGCAAATTCATTAGGAGTCTTCTGGCTGTGAAGTGACAGTGTTAACTACCAAGCCACTGAGTTGGCCAAGCTGAACTGTATTCTGTATTTCTTTTTTCAGTCCGTCACCCATAACTTCCCTTTCTCTTAACTCCCACTAACTCCAGATCAGCCCCCATTTGCAGTGTCACAAGAAACACATATTGCATTTTCTTATTAAGATAGCAGTGATAGCAAGTCTTTAAAAAGTGTTAAAAATTCAGTTTTGCAAATGCTAGACCTTTAAAGTAATTAAACATCATTAAGTTGGTACTTCTGAAGTCTATTACCACAAATGTTTTCTGATTTAATTTATTCATAATTTAATTTATTTTGTCAGTGTTAATCAAGCTCTTCAATGTGGAAATCCAGATTTCTGATACTGCAAAGCCACTGAACACACACATTGTCATTTTGACTTACACTTGTTCTCCCTTCAACAATTCAAGGATTCAAGAACTCAAGGAATATTTTTGTCATACTAGCGCATATTTACACGAGATGGCATGAAATTTGGTACCCAAGGTCCCAGATTTAGCCCAGTAAAATCTATATAATAAACAATATATACATAAAAAAGGCATTTGTATAATAAAAGATGACCTAAAAACACTTGTGTGTGTGCAAAATACAAGGAGAAGAAGTCCGATTTGCCGCTGGCCTGTATTGTACATAATAATGTGAAGTAGTGTTCATCATGCAGGGATGAAGGATATGTGGTAGGGGTGGGGGGGTGGGATGGTGTTGGGACTACAGCGCACCATTGAAGTTCATCAGTCTAACAGCTTCCAGACAGAAGCTGTTTCTCAGCATGGTGGTCCTACTCCGGATGCTCCTCAGCCTCCTGCCTGAGGAGAGAGGATCAAAGTGAGGGTGTGCAGGTATGGGCGGAGTCCTTGATGTTGCAGAGAGCCCTCTGTCTGCATCTGCTGGTGAAAATGTCTGTGGTTGTGGGAAGGCTGGTGCCCACAGTCCTCTGAGCAGGTTTCACCACCCTCTGCAGTGCCTTCCTCTCTACAGCCGAGCAGCTGGTGTACCACACCATGATGCTGGTGCTGAGGACACTCTCCACCGCACATCTGTAGAAGCTCCACAGGACGGAGCTCCCTAGTCAAGCACACTGCAGCTTCCTTAGGAAATGGAGACGTTGGTGGGCCTCCTTTAGCAGACAGATAGTGTTGTGGCTCCCGGTGAGGTCCTCGGATAGATGAACCCCAAGGTACCTGAAATTGGAAACCACTTCCACAGCTGCTCTTCCAATGTCCCTCCTGAAGTCCACCACCATCTCCTTGGTCTTCTTCATGTTGATGCAAAGGTGGTTGTCTTTGCACCAATCCACCAGATGTTCTACTTCCTCTCTGTATTTGGACTCATCGTTGTCTGTGATGCGTTCCACTACTGCTGTGTTGTCTGGAAACTTCAGAGCAGTCGTAGGTCAGTAGTGTGAACAGGAGGGTGCTCAGCACACAGCCCTGGGGGGTGCCAGTGCTAAGGGTGATGGACGAGGAGATGGTGTTGTGGATCATGACAGTCTGTGGTCTGTTGGTTAGGAAGTCCACAACCCAATTCCCCAGTGAGGTTCTCAGCCCTAGGATGTTCAGCTTCTGCATCAGGGTCTGTGGGATGATGGGATTGAAAGTGGAGGTGAAATCCAGGAAGAGCAGGTGGACGTAGGAGTTTCTGCTCTCCAGGTGGGTGAGGGCTCTGTGGACCACTGATAAGATGGCGTCATCAGTGGAGCAGTTCTTCCTGTAGGTCCACTGGTGAGGGTCCACAGTGGCATCGATAGAGTTTTTAATCTGGGCCATGATCAGCTTCTCAAAGCACTTCATGACTATTGGAGTGAGGGCTACAGGCCAATAGTCATTTAGACCTGTCACTGTGGAGCTCTTGGGTACAGGGATGATGGAGGCAGTCTTCAAACAGGTTGGGACCGATGCTAGTTGGAGCGAGGTGTTTAAGGTGTCTATTAGCACCTCAGTCAGCTGGTAGGCACAGTCCTTCAGTACCCGTCCTTGGATGTGATCTGGGCCTGCAGCTTTGCGGGGCTTGATTTTTTGCAGGGTCTTTGCAATCATATGCTACATAGAACCAGTCTTTGCACAAGACCACATGTACACTGTCAGTCAGTGAAAACTTTGAGACCGTATTTTTCAGCATAATTTTTATTTTGAAACCCTAAACTGGAATTTTTTTTCATGTGAATCATTTGTTTAGGATATTGGCATACAAAAACAAAAATCTAAAGTTTCAAGAATAATTTCAAAACAAAAAACTTAACAAAAAAAAATGGCACCCGCCAAACACACAGTCACAACAGTAGCGGTCCTGGTCTTGAGTTGTCACTCTTTCTGGCCCTGGACATGGTCTATTGTCAACAGAGCCTGTGGTGTTGTGGCGTTCAACCAGGTTTCTGATTGTGGGTTGGGAACAGCCCATACATAGGCCTGGCTATATCACTGTAGCTCAAACCAGCCTCCACCATACCCAGTGCCCAGAGACGTTGTTCACATGATAGACGTGGCATGATGCCGTTCACTGGACTAACAATGGTGGCCTTTTTTGGGCCTTTATATAGGCCTTCAAAACCAATCCTCAAATTGTGCAGATACCCACTGAGTATTACTCAATCTGTATTTGGTCCACTTTTGCAAAGAGACCGACCCATGTGCAATGAACCGTGACAACATGACAACTCATCATTATCTCAACTACCCGAGCACTAAGTCATCAATAAATCCACAGTGAATAATTACAACCCTCCTACAAGTAGAAATATGCATACATTTCTACCTCAAAGTTTCTAGTGACTGCCAGTATAGGATTTTGATTAATGTATGATGCTTGAATATGAAAAACATAATTTGACCCAAACTGAGAGAAAAAGTTCTCATCTGATTTAACCCTGTTAATATTAACAGATTTCTTTCACCCTCTGTCTCAGTCTTTCTTCTTCTTCCTTTCCTGTATTAAAAACTCAGTGGGCTCAGACCATTGTGCAAACCTCTTCCAGTGACTTTCTGTCTTTCTCCGTCCTCTTATCTCAGCCTCTTCTGGTCCCCTCGCTGACACCCCTACAGAATTTAATTGCAAACCTGCCTCGATAACTGCAGTATTTTCACTCTGTCTTGCTGCACACTTTGAATGATTGAGCAGTACTGTACAAGAGCCTGTCAGAAATACATTTTTATGTGATTCTCTTCCAACCCAGAGAATAGCGCTGTTATCTTCCCCCTCTGTTCTGCCTCATTATCGTGCTATCCAATTATAACCGGCATCGACGGACACCCTTTTAGATCCACTCCTAGGGATGAGCCATCAAATTAGTTTAGAAGAGTAAAATCAAATTTGTGTCACTGCTCTTGAATCATCTGGTAGGACTTAAGTGGGCAAAAAGAGTGAATAAGCACTGCTGTCACCTGTACTCTCATTTAGTGAGGTGAGGATGACTGATCCTGCTTCATGTCTGTGTGTGTGTTTGTGGTACAAAGTGAATGTGTAGATGCATGAATGAATATGCAGCCTGTGATCTGTGTGAATGTGTATGCATTCATACCTCAGACAATGTGAAAACAATTTTAAATATCAGAATTTTACACACATTTCACATGAAAAGTGTTTAGCAATAAAAGAGATTAATCTAACAATGTTCTTTGTCTCTAAAAATCCATAGAAATAGCCAATCAACACCAAGATGAGAAAAGAATATTTATTTAGTAACTAACTTATCTATCAGTTCAGTCTGCAAACTGACAATAAATATTTGATACAGTTGATTTAAGTTTTGGGCTGAATTATTCCACAACCAAAATTTTTCGTTTTTACTGTAAGTGCATGTCAGTCCCTGTTATTGGTATCACAATAATCAGTGTCAAGTCTATCCAGAACAAAGTTGGATAATTGATAAAAATTGTATTCTAAATAAACTGCACTAACTTTTTACAATCCACATAAAGGGCATATTTGGTAAAGTTTAACAACGATCGGTTCATTTCTATGGAATACTGTCAGGTCATAAAAATATATATGAATCAGTATCTTGTAATTATGAAAAATGTTGATATTACAAGGTATTTTTATTTAAAAACTAAATATTTTCACCTCATTATGACACAACTTGCCAAGTGTGAAAATCATATTACCATCCTTCTGTAGAGCCACATGCACCTTAAAATAATTATCAATGTTTCTATAGAATCAGTAACAGCTGAATCTCACCATTTAAGTTGAACACATGTTTTAATATAGTAGTTATCATGCTATTACATTAATTATTTGACAACAACTTGATGTTATAGTGTGGTAAATGTATATGCTGTAATACCAATAAATTACTGTGTTTTAGTATGAAACTATGCTGTTTTAATGTGAAAAGATGTTATAACGAGAAGCTGTTCATGTTATAACTTAATACTTATTTGTTTTTCTGGCTTTGGGTCAAACAGCATTGCATTTTTGTACATTTGAAGTATGTATGCTCTGTATATATGTGCATATGCTTGTTACAGGTAGTTTGTTGTTGTGTGTTTCAGTGGATTTAGTAGCTCTGAGCAGCCTCGTGGAGGTGTTTCGGGAGCAGGAACTCCAGCAGGGGGAGCATGTGATGGATGTGGTGGAGGTGATCCATGGCCTGACAGCTCTGTACGAGCGGCTGGAGGAGGAGCGCTCCATCCTGGTCAACATCCCGCTTTGTGTTGACATGTGCCTCAACTGGCTGCTAAATGTCTATGACAGGTGGGTTAACTGTGGTTTTCATGTTGAAGGTAGAAATTCAACAGTGGTGTAGCTATGGTTGAAAAGGAGAAATTACTAATGATAGTTTAAAAAAACATGTACAATTGATTACTTTAAAATACAGTTGTGGAAAAAATTATTAGACCATCAAAAATCATCAAAAAACAATGGTTATGCAATGAAGTACTAACTCTTGTGTGTGTCATGTGACTAAAACAGACAGAAAAGAAAACATAGAATGCCTAAAAGTACTGTTTTTGTCAGTACAATGCCATAGCTATTGATGAAAAAACTTAAGTAATTTTGGTTATTATCAGGAAAACTATGGAAAATGGATAGATATCAGCTCTTAAATTAAACTTATGAGCTATTTTTGTTGTATCATTATATTTGTCCACACAAATGTACCAGGCATTAAAATAAACAAGAAACTTAAGAAAACAAGGGTGGTCTAATAATTTTTCTACAACTGTACAATATAGAATTTCCCATAAAGGGTTAAATAAAATGAATCTCATCTCATCTCAACCCAAAGCTCCTTTCACATCTACAGGACGAATACATATTTTTCAACTAAAGAAAATGTTGAGACTCAGCATTTGAAAGAAATTTAATAAAAGTTTTTCAGCAGTGAAATCTGAAGCCTGCATACTGTTTTGGTATAGTGACTTTTTCAAACTGGGAAACAAACTAATATTCTGGGAGCAGAAACACCGATTTAAAACTCTGAAAATGGGTTGGAGAAAATAGCGCTACAGTGAAGAAGGAAATCCAAAACAATGTTTGTTGAGATTTTTGAAAGAATTTCTAGCCTATGAAAACATTATGCAAACCTCCAAAACAATCTGTCTTTATCAGATTTCAGCACTGAGTATTTATCTTGCTTGGATGCTTTTCAGTCTCAAAATATGACAAAATATTCATGCAGTAGACATCAGGACATTTCACCAGCAGCATGAGCTCTTAGAGATATAATGTTTGGAGCCAAATGACTTCTTTCCTTAAAACTAAATAATGACCTAAAAGCTCATCGTTACAAGTAAGACTATCAACCCAGACTATTATATTTCCGTTTCATTCCATAGCTTTAACTACACACTATTCATTCATCCATACTTTATACTGCTGAACTAAAGAAGGACACACACCCCCACCCCCCCTTCATTGTCACTACTGGTCATAATTTTCTTGACACACTTCTGCATCCCATTCCTTGCATTACTTTGATCTGAGCAGGACTTGCTATTTGCTTTTATTATAGCTATTTATGACAGAAAACACATGGCAAAAACAAGTACATGGTAGAATGACGTTTATAAAGGCAGCAGATGACACAAGTAATCCATTGTGTAATAATTCCTCATTGATATGAAAGAAATTTAAAAAAAAAAAAAAAAAGAGTAAGATGCTAGAAAATTGCTACACACAAAAGATACGTTTTAGGGGAAAAAAATGAATATATGAGTAAAAGTGCCCTCTTGAAGGTAACTGAAATGTTAATTAACATCTGGGTAAGTCATGTGTAAGAAGATCTCGCATCAAGGCTGCGACTGCTCAAGTGTTGGATATTCTCAGGGAGTTCAGGACGACTAATTAATCCTTCATGCTACACTGATTGAGCTGATTTAATGAAACCTGGAGCAGATGATTGTTAATGACCTTTATAACCAATTACCAAACAGCCGATTCAATGCACTGTCAACAGATTTAAGTGTGTGTCCCAGCTGTCATCACGTAGGAGTTTATCTCAGATTGTTTCTTATTGTTTCCACCGAGACATTGATTCTTGTCCTCTAATAGTTCTTCACAACCTTTGGACAACAGTCTGTTTGCAAATTAATAAATCTAGGGTTAATGGTTTGTTGTATAAAAATCTCTGAGCCAAAGCATAAATTACGCTCTTATAACAGTGTCCAGGCAGAGGAGCCAATCAGTTCCTCTGCGACACGGCAGAAACAAATCCTCTTCCTTGCTAACGTTCACCTAATCTTTGCTCCTGATTGACTATTTCTCGCCGTCTCCAGAGCAAGCACAGGGCTCAGGCACAGAAATACAGAAATAACCCCACGAGTGCTATAAAATTGTTCGGTAGCTCTTAAATACTTGCTGCTAATGAGAGACAATCAGAGACTTTACTCTGCATACATTTCAGTAATAGCTTTTTGTTTTCCAATAAATAGCCACAGTGAATTTGAATGCCATGTGTGTATGTTAGAGTCTATTTTTTGTTTGTGTTTATACAGTTCTCCTACTCAAAAACACTGCTTGTATGCATGCATATACATACAGCATGCAAAGAGTATGCTTTCTCCAGAGGTGTGTCAAACTGTAGCAGGTGTGATATGTCTCCTGGGGAACGACCCTGGAGCACTTATTGAAGGTAGTATGCAGCATACAGCAGAAAAATGAGTAAAAGGTGCTGACAGACAGTCATCCCCGTGTGCTCTCAGGTTCCTCTAAATCCACTTTAGCTCTGGCTTTAATAGAGAAAAGACAGTAATGGTATGACTTCTCATGTTTCATTATATGACTCTAATTTTCTCAGCCTGACTCTAATGGTTTGGTCTTAGTAATGTCTGCCTGACTGTTCCAGTGTCCCAGAGACAACCCATTATGTGCAAACATTTGCATTATGTAACAAACCAGCAAAAATATAATGCATCTGCTGCATTTTCTTATGAACACTTGTATGCAATATGAAATAAGTTTCTCCACATTTCGTAAGACACAATTGTATTTTGCACTTTTTATATAATTATAGAGTAGCTTTTTGCAGACTTTTTTTTTTTTTTTTTGAGGAGGCTCTGTCAAAACACAACTACTAGAGACAAATAAAAGAAAATAAAGACTTTCCTTGATGGCTTTGGTTATTACTAAGACTATCACAATTACTACAATATGTCCCCCTTCAAAAAGATCTGGATTAAACTAATAAAACATTCATATTTTATTTTTTATCAGTGACGTGTCATTAATAGGCTTTGTGTATATAAATTACAATATTACAATATTAAAATCTATTTAGTGCAGTTTTTATGTGTAAAATCTAAAATTCAAACAGAAATTCAGTGTTTATTTCAAATAAACGGTTCCTCTTGTTCATTAGATGTCCTGTATGTGTGGAAATTGGCTATACTTAGGCTTATACTGTCCTACAGGCATAGATAGATAGATAGATAGATAGATAGATAGATAGATAGATAGATAGATAGATAGATAGATAGATAGATAGATAGATAGATAGATAGATAGATAGATAGATAGATAGATAGATAGATAGATAGATAGGCTTTATTTTACAGACTCATGGTCCACATTTAAAAAAACAAACAGATAAATACAAACACAATAAAAAACACAAAAAAACCTCTATACTTTCAAGAGGCAGTCATACCAGTGATAAAAATAAGGTTTTTCATAATTATATGATTGTAATGTAATGTATTACAACATGTGTGGAAATGTATTACATCTTATTGTACATTCATGTTTTATTACCAGACTCAGCAGATTGTCACAAAACACATTATTACCAAAGAAGGTTCAGGGAAAGCAGATGATCCACTGGAGAGTCATTTCCTGTTTCAGTGTGACATAGTTTTCCCACTTCCACACCCCTTTAGGCCACTAAAGGTAGATCCTGTCCCATTTGTTCCCACCGGAGACGTGAACATGATTTACTGATTTACAGAACTGATTCTTTCATCCCAAAAGCTTCCAAGAAAATATTGAACCCATTTTTCACAAGCCACAAGACACACATATCAAGAGAAAACTGAATTTGTTTGATGTCCGTCTCTAGTAGAAAACACGACAAGTGTATTTTTTTTTAGAACTTTTTAATCTCCTTTCATTTATCCAGATCTATTCTTCTGACCATGCCCACCAGGAAGTGTATCTTTTCATACCACTGAGTCATCTTTATCAATGGGAGATGATTCAATAATTCATTCATTTTCCAAATCGCTTAATCCTTCAGAGGGGGATGCTGGACCCTGTCCCAGCTGCCAACAGGTGACAGCGGGGTTCATCCTGGATGTGTCACCAGTTCATCACAGGGTTCAAAGCGAATGAATGAATGAATGTATGAATATTAGTTTACACAGTGAATAATCATTTTTACATGATACATACAGATCTCCACGATGATCTTCGATATGCTTGAGACTCACAGTTCAGAAAAATTTTCCTCAGTCTAAAATTCAATTTTATACTTGGGTGACTGTGTGTTTTCTGATGAATATGAGATTGTTGATTTTCCACATAACAATACAAATGCTAATTCAATAAGCCTGTGTTTCCTGCCAACTCTCACCTCATCTCTGCAGTAAATTCTTCCAGGCTGTATTGGCACCCGAGCTGAGAAATCTCAGCATGTATGGTGACGCGCTTATGGTTCTCAAATCCACTAATTTGTACACTATCTTCTCCCATTTTTACTTCACGCAGAATAAACTGAGACATGACCCATTTGTGCTCAGGTCAGATCGCTAAAGTGTCCCTATCAGTATCCATCCCACTGGGCTTTTTATCAGATAGTTTAAACAGTTGTAGACAGCACTGGACAAACACTGGATATGTGCCTTTATTTCATTTGCATGGATGAATATGTTTATGAGTGATATTCTGGTATGTATGAGATTATTATTGTTCATCTGGGCATAAACTCGCTACATCACGTCCTTAATAATGCCTGGTTACTCTAGATGTGCTCTAATACAATTTCACAGTGCCGCATTGACCTGTATTGTGTTCCTGTGACCCAAGTAATTCCTAGACACTTTGTTCTTCCCAGCAGGGCTCAGCCAGTGGAGAAATATATTACTTACACAGTGCACCTTGGTTTGAGACAATTCAATGTGCAAAAACTGTAACGTTGCTGCTTTTTTTTCTCCCCTTTTCTTTCCTACTGCTAGTGCTCGAAATGGCAAAATGCGTGTTCTGAGCTTCAAGATGGGCTTGGTGAGCTTGTGCAATGCAGACGTCCAAGAGAAGTACAAATGTAAGTCTGATATACACTCATGTGCCTAAAGCGTCTCCGCATCTACAAACAATGAGCCAAAACAAAACAGCCCTGATTGCCAGTATTACATAAAGACATCCACTTAGACTAATGGAGGAAATTACTCTGCTGCCATAATGGAGAAAGCTCTTTTACTTCTGCAAAGTACACCAGAGGCCTTAAAAGGATTGCTTGCCAAAGACACCATTCATGTATAGTCTGTGTATGGCTTTCTCTCTTATTTCTCTTCACAAACTAGCAAAGAGCTGAGTCTCTCCCTCCCTTTTTTTTTAATCATGAATTATGCTGTCATATTTTATTAGTACGCTGCTCCAGTCGTGGTATGATTTTACTGTCCTACTGTAACACTGGTTTACAAGTCATCCTTTAAATATAGGTATAATGGAGAGTGAGCATTTGAACTCACAATACTTGGAAATGAACAGCTTGTATTTGATACAGGATCTAGGACAACACTGCCGAACCAGTGCCAGGATTATTCATGCTTGGCTCACCATGTGCGATAACAGATTTGCGTTTGATTGAATGGTCCCTGAGGTGAATCAGCCCTCTTTTGCTGGGTTCAGGTAGACATGTGGTGGCCTTAACAGTTTGTCATTTCATTGACTGATTCTGTTTTTTGCCAAATCCAGACGTCATTGGAAAAATGTTTGCAAATACATTGGCATCAACCTGATTTGATATACAGATGGCTTGTGTTTGTTCCATCATAGTCTTTTTGTGGGTCGTGATTCTGAACAGGAATGTGGAAATATGGTTGTCATCAGTATTTTAAGTAGTTAAATTAGTTTATGTTATTGACAAGGACATTTTCAATAAAAACATCTTGTTAATGTTAAGTGGTTCAATCTTGTATTTCTATTATACAGTTTCAAGATGGCCCACCGTTTTTGCTCCACTCTTTGACTGGAAATGCTTAAAAGACAAGTGCAATTTTATAGACATCAGCATGATTTGTTATTACATCTAATTGGACAAATGCACTGCTCACTGTGCTGTCACTGGCCTCTTCCAATTTTCATTTAGAAAAACATGGCAGATATTTAAAAACTTTGCCAGTTCTCCTGAAATCCTAAAAGGGTCTATTTTCTAATCTAAAATAATGAAGTGAAAACTGAGCTTGCAAAATGAATGCTGGCTTTGCACATCTAGTCTCGTCTGTACTTTCTGTTTGTAATAATTCTTCAAAGCCATACATTTCAGAGTGAAACATTTCTATTGTGTAACATTGTAAGATATGACTCTTTTGTCAAATAAAAGCGTTACAGCTAAAACAATGTGACTAATGCAAACCCAAGTTTCAGGCCATAATAAATATATATGGATTTACAAATAGTTTGTGGCATGCACAGAATATACAGTAATGCATTCATTTACCACAGTATCCACAGCATTATAGACTGTGTGTTTCAGATGTAAATGGTCCTCATATTGGGGTCTTCATGAAACTAGACCAAAGCTCATCTCCATCATGCTGCTCAACATGAGCATTTAAAATGTCATCCACGCCTCAACTACTTAACATGCAGGTGTTAAAGCCAACTGTTGTCCCCGTAGGGTTGAATAACTGCGCAGAGAGGGGGATACAGACATGCTTATAGTGGCATTGTGCAGCACCCTCCCATGCCTGTCAGCATTTATCTACTCTGTGACAGGCAGAGTCACAGCTTCTCTGATAAAGGCCTCTTTCAAAACCTGACAAGACTCCACTTATGCAGCTCTTTCATCAGCAAACAGATCAACCAGGTGCCCGATCCTTATACTTTCTGTCCAGACGTATATATGACGTTAGTTCTAGCAAAGCTTGACTTGTTAGTTATCTCTAAAATTATGCTCATTATTGAAATAGATGTTGCTGTTTTGTTCAAATGCTGCTATTGTTGTAAATAACACATAACACACAGTTATGTTCATGTTTGGATTAGAAGACAAAGTGCTACATTTTTTAAAATTGCAAATCCCTGCCCTTGGAATGAAATTGATTTGCATTTTGAGAAGAAAGCACAGCAGAACATGTCACAATAAATACAAGGGCCCTGAATCAGATGTAGTCGTGCAGGGAAAATGCATAAAAATGTGATGATTATACACATGCTAATAATGTTTGTCATGCATACAAATGCAGTGCTCAGTGGATGGTGTAATGCAGATTAATAAATGTATTACTAGTTGTTTATAATATGTGCATATTCTGGTGTTTACAGACTTGTTCCGTCAGGTGTCTGGTACTGGAGGTGTCACAGATCAGCGTCACCTCAGTTTGTTGCTTCATGAAGCCATCCAAATCCCACGACAGCTGGGCGAGGTTGCTGCTTTTGGCGGCAGCAATGTGGAGCCCAGTGTCCGCAGCTGCTTTCGCATGGTGAGCACAGAGGTACCTTCATGCCTGTCAAACTGGAGTCATGCATGTATACACATAATATGCGGTTATACATTGTATGAACAATGGGTGCAGATCATCTCATCTGTGTTCATTCTCTCCCACTTGACTGGAGAAACAGTGTTTTGGTAAAATAACAAAAAGTAACTATACTTTTATTTCAGCTATAGGATTCATCAATTAAAAATGTGAAGTTTGTTTTGATTGTAGAGGCAATCTCCTCCTCTTTGTCCAGTTAATTTAGTGTAAAAAAAGAGAAACTGTCCAGTGCTGCATGATTAGATTGTGTAATTGCCCAGTCTTAAGTCTAGTATGTAACAGCTGAATACATGTCCATGTTTACATTTTTTTCTAATCCGATTATTTTTTATTATATGACTATTCACCATGTGAGTGTTATGTATTTAGAAGCCTATACTTTCTGTGCTGCTATGTGGGTGGACTACAACACAGCTATGCTTTGTTATATTTTGATGTACAGTATCTATGCAGTATCTATCTACAGAACTACTTTCAATGTGTTATTCAATAGCTTTATAACCCAAGTGATAGAAATCTAAAGTCAGCCTTGAAAATCCCACTTTTATATGTCACAATAATATACTTATGTATTAATTACATAGAAAAAGTATAATGCATGGAAAGATCAGAGTGTGTCTTTGTGTGACAGTATCACAAATACAGACAGAGGATTTCAAAAGCACAAATTTAAACATGAACAGCAAAATCAAACATTTGCCTTTGGATGTTTGCTTTAGTATGAACAAATGATGTCACGCCACATGAAGCTGGCAGCTATGTTAAGCCCATTGTGTTTTACTGACATCAGCACAGTCTGACATTTCCTCACAAGAGGTTCTCAAATGCTCCCAGGCAGTATGAAAGTCTTAATACTGTCATCGTTCTACTTAAATTCAGAATGTTGCCTCTTACAGAGATACAGGCATTACAACACATTAATATTTCAATGTGTTGCTTTTAAAGCACATACAATACAGCGGGAGATAATGCATGACTTTACTCACCACACACACTTAAGGCAAGTCTAAGAAGTTAAATTGGAAAGTTGCTCATAAAATATGATCTATTGGAATATTGATGGGATGAAGATGGCTTACAGAGTGCACTAATGCACATAGAAATAATGAAGGAGAATGTCCGACAAATAAATGAGTTTCACTTTTCTTTATTTCTTGTTCTCATCTTTAGCTATTTGAAGCAGGAAGTAAGAACTCTACCTTGTGACATTCCAAGCAGGACACCAGATAATTATGGAGTCGTTAGGAGTAAGCCACCACTTGTTAGAATCCGTGGCCTTTTAATTCCCTCATTTCCTGCAGGTCCTAATTAAACACACTTTATTCTAGTCCATGCTTGCTGCATCAGCTATGGCTGATTAAATCAATTCCTTTGCACATTTTCCCCATGTGATGGAATTTAGTTGTAGATGAAATATCCATGTTGTGCAAATTAGAGGCTGACCTGTTTCCAGTTCATCGCTTCACTCGGAAATGAATGACATGTTTGCAGTTGCGTCTATGGGTACAGCATTTCCTGTCACTTCACAATGCTGACAAAAGAGCCAAATACAGAGAAAACAACAGTAAGTCCAGATAACTATAAGATTTAGATGGATATTTCTGGCTATGTAGGGAGATGATTAGGTTAAAATCAACATCGGAAAGTCAGGAATAGCCCAGAACAGTTCACATTTAATTTTATACTCTGTAGTAGGGGCTTTTGATTCCACAGATACACAGTGTAGTGGATATAGGTGCACAAAGCAGAGTGTTTTGGTAGATAACTGAGTGTTTACCTCATTTCTTTCTCATTGATGTTTAAAGCATCCCATCTGCTCTGTCTGCTGTTTTGTGATATGGCAGTATGCTCAGAATAGTCAGCGTCGTTCCAGGTGTTCAGTGCGAAAAGGGCTATTATTTGACCTCCCACATGGAGTGAAGCTGGCTACTCTACTGCCAGAGAGCAGCTCTTTTATCCCAAGAGACTCTACACCTCTGTACACCCCACAGCCTGTGTGATCAGTGTGCACACATACACATTTATTATACTGCGCTGCTTGAGCAGTGGAGGAAGCCCCAGGGAAATCAACCTCTTAATGCATCTCTGATGCAGACTTAATGAGAATTTAGCACATCACGGATTTTCTGCGCTTGGCAAGTCATTCTTTTATTAGGTTTACTTCCTTTTTATCCCACTTTCTGGAATTCTCAACAAGGTGTCTCAGGGAGAGACTGGCTCTGAGCAGACACAAACACACACAAACACATAGTATAGTACACAAACAGAGACAGCGTTTTTGTCTGCGGTCTTTAAACATCATAATTGTTTGAGTAGCTGCATAAAAGCAATCAATAGCCCCTCCCTACCAACTCCCTTCTTTCACCTTCTCTTTCCTCTTATTATTTTTTGTATTCTCTTTGATTTTTTTTTCAGCATTGTTTGACGTAAAGAGCACTTTTGGAAAGGAAGCACAAGTTCAGCTCTTATTACTTTATGTGCATGGCCTTCTCTTGGTCTATATTTGGGTTGTTTACAGTTTTCTGTACTTTTGTCCTCCCTCCCACATACCATTTAAGGCCCCCGGGAAACCTGCCATTGAAGTGTCTCACTTTCTGGAGTGGATGAGCCTGGAGCCCCAGTCGATGGTTTGGCTGCCTGTCCTCCACCGTGTGGCTGCTGCAGAGTCTACGAAGCACCAAGCCAAATGCTACGTCTGCAAACAGTGTCCCATCAAGGGCTTCAGGTATGCACACATCTGAATGCATAAAGAGAGTGGTCATTTTAAAGGTGTACATATATATATGGTCAGACAACATGATTTAAGACTAATCTTTAGTGATTCCCATGCAAGAATTTAGCTCCATCTTCATGAACAAATGTGTAGATTTCATACACCAACATAAAGCAATGCTTCTTTGCACATACCTTTGCTATACATGCAGTCCTTCAGTCTGCAAAGTTTTCCTGCCAACATCAGTTCAGCCTCTGTGTTATATTGATCTTGACAGGTATCGCAGTCTGAAGCAGTTCAATGTGGACATCTGCCAGACATGTTTTCTAACCGGCCGCACTACCAAGGGAAAGAAGTTGCACTACCCTATCATGGAGTACTACACCCCGGTAAGACAAACACTGTGTAGTGCTGTAACTGAATACAAATTCAAAGCTCCAGGGGTGTATAACTCTCATCTGTGCTGAGCAAAATACTAAAATATCTTGATCATTCTACTTAAAATACATCAGCAGTCGTAGTATCTCTGACATTTAAGTGTAAACTGTTACGTATGCGTATATTGCTTTAACCGAATCTGTAGAATCTCAGCAGTAACATCCTTCTTGGCTCATATAATGCACACATAAAGTGTCATTTGGAGCACACATTGTGAACTAAACCCCAATAAAACCAGAGTCCTAGGCCCATAGTCTCCAAAGTCAAGTTAATTCCACAGGAGTAGCTGTGGCAGTGGCATTATAGCCAAAGTGCTGCATGTACTGAGATGGTGCCAGATTTAATCTCTAATCAATTCTAAACTGTAAAATACAGCAAAAGGGCATCTGTACAATGATTTTTTCGCCCAGTGGACAATATTTTATATTAGCAAGCTATGTTTTTTCATAATGACTTGGCAGGCAAGTGCTCATAGATTTCTACATTTTGATAGAGTGAGGAGAAAATGGAGAGCTATGGAAGGAAAAAAGGAAAGGAAGAAAGAAAAGAAGAAGCAGGGAGAGACAGAAAAATAAGTTAGAGGAGTAAAGTTGAAATACGACAAACCAGCACCGAGACAAATTTCAGATGAGGTCATTTAGGAGAGAGTTACATTTCTAAGAGTTCTTACAGTCTGCAATTTGTCTCCCACCTTTTGACTCCTCTTCTGCCACCACCGCCACCTCCCACCCCTCCTACACCCCCAACCTCTGGACTCCTAAATCACACTCCAGACAACCTCCGGAGAGAAGATGAGGGACTTTGCCAAGACTCTGAAGAATAAGTTCAGGTCGAAGCAGTACTTCACCAAACACCCTCAGAGAGGTTACCTACCAGTGCAATCTGTGCTGGAAGCTGAGACCTCTGAGACGTGAGTCCCACACTCACAAACACAGTTATCACTCTGGCATCTGTCTCTCAGTGGTTCTCATTTCTACTAGGGCTCACTCCTGCAACTGCAGGCTAATTATCACGCTCTGACAATTTTAGGCACTCCGACTTGCTGAGATGGGTTAAAGGGACAGCTCTTTAGTCACAATTTACATAATGTTATTCCTGTGATCTCCTACTGGCTCAGAAAGCTCTGTTCACATGAGCGAGTCTCACCCAAAGGGAAAAACAAGAACGATGAGACTAAAATCAATGGGCTTCATCATTGCTTAGGGCCACAACAGTATCCAGGAAGATTTAGCATGATTATGTGTCCATGTTTTGGCTCATGTTTTGGCTCATAATGTTTCTCCTGGGGTCACCTCTTATAACCTTATATATTATGCGAATACAATAACAAAGGGATAGTGGATGAACTATTCAGGTGCTTTACTTTATAGGAATTAATGAAACAGCTATATAAAAATAGTCTTTAGTGAGTGTAGCAGTATAGAAGAGCAAAATGTAACGCATATTAAAAGTGAGCCTTTTCATTATACTAAATGGCCTTGTTAAAAGGGAATTGTGGGTTAGTGCTTTAGCTGCAACTGTTTAAAACTTTTTAGTGTATATTATCATGTATATTAGTTCCTACTGAAGTGTTGCAGTCAAGTCTCGAAGATATTACATTCCTGTTCAGCTAAACTGGAGATCCAGTTCTTATTATTCTATAAAAGTTATCAATATTTAGTGTTTATTGAAATAAAGCATAGTTTCTCATTGAGGGATCCTCAACTAATTGCTTTTCTTCAGGAGTTTAACACTTTGGCTCAGTGGTTTGATTCCTAGTTGGATTGAAGCCTTTCTGTGTGGAGTTCACTATTCCCCCCCCCCACTCACACACACACACACACACACACACACACACTCACACACACACAGCATCTAGGTATCAAAAACATGTATGCTAGGTTAATTCTCCTGTCAATGCCCTCAACCAACTCTGCTTTGGACAAGATCTGGAGTTGGTTCTTGACTACTGCTCCTTGTATATGTATTAGTATTACTGTAGTTAAATGCAAATGGTGAACTTCCCTACAAGGACAGTAAAGAAAACTTTATTTTATAACAGTGCTTTGCTTAGGGTTAGGAAAAGATTCTGTTTTTGTTTGTTTTAGAAGTTCATAAAACACTTCAAGTCATTTTCCCACTTCTTTGTAAACGTTCTCTGTTAAGATAAACGCTGATACTTTCCCTAAATATTACCCTGTGCTTTCAGTGTCAGAAAAAAACATGAAAGGTTTAATGATGCTGTTGTTACAACCAACAGATATTGTTAATAGAGGTTTTTGCAACAAAGTTACAAATTACACATGAATGCGATCACTGAAGAACCACATTGCATTTGTTTAATGTGTATGAATGGCTAATTGATCATTGCCCAGAGCTTTTACCTCTTAAAAAATGTTATTTGTATAGAGGCTTTCATACAGGTTAGAATGGTTTACAGTACTTTGAAGGTAAAGATAGCAGACAGAAAATTACCTTAAAAATATTAAATAGAACAAGAAAAAGAAAAAGAAAACTACCACATAATTACAATATGTGTAATGTTCATGGTTTCAAATTAATTAATTAAAATTAATATATAATGAAAAAATAATAAAACAGTATAAAATAATGTAGAATCTACAAGTACAATAAAACAGGCAAGTACTATCTACAGTATACAGACAAACACTAGTCTGAAGCTTTTATTTAAAGTTCCACACTTTGAGCTGCTCCCTCAGCTTCATGCCAACAAGAAACTTTTCTGTTTCCTAACACTGTCCTCTCCTGGATTATAATGTGTGGATTAACTTTAGCTTTGCTTCCCTGCATCCATAACACATGCTGCTAATGTATTAACAATGCTTCGCTGTGATACTGATGTTGGCTTCCGCTGTCCCCAGGCCGTGCTCCTCACCCAAGCTTCCCCATGCAGATACTCACAGCAGGATTGAACATTATGCCAGCAGGTACGTGACCTACTACATTGTACTGGACACCACATATTTACACCAAAATCTCTCCAGCTTTTAAATCCCTTGTCCTCTTGATAATCCACCGGTGGTTCAACCTCTTGGTCTCTTTTGGCCTTTTTGCTTTCTCATTCACCACACACTGATTGAAATATTGATTTGGCAGAGCTCTGTACTGTACTCCAGCCAGCAGAGAGACTGCACGGCCCAGCAGTTTCCTCCACAGCCTTTCTACACGCAAACACACAATGATGCACATAACCACAGAGGTTTGCGGTTGTGATGTGTGTGTAGAGGTCAGAGGGGTTCAGTGTGCCTAGCGGCTTGTCACTTGCGAGGGCAGTGAGCCCATTGGTCACCTGGGAGCTGTCGGGGTGGATTAGTGTCTGTCTGACAGGTTATAAACAGGCCACAACACTGGACTCCCACACTTCTGCCAGCTCTGGCCACAGTACTGCAGAGCTGGACACACTGTCCACGGAGCCTGCAGAGTGTCAGTGTGTATGGGCACGCATGGCCGTGTGTGTGTGTGTGTGTGCGTGCGTGCGTGTGTGTGTGTGTGTGTGTCTAAGTGTGCCATTGTGTATTTCTTTCCTGAGGCTTTTACACACAACTGCTTTGCACTCTGCCAAAAAAGAGGGAACACACACCAACAAGAGAGCAGGCACAATTGTCCTCTTTACCCCTCTTTTTCTTTCCTTTTTTTCCTGTCTGCTGTTTTGTGTTTACCTGTTTTTTCCCTTTCATTCTTATCTTTGATCCCTCTCTTCTATTGTCTCCCACTCACAAATTTATTTTTGCATTTTCCCTTTTATGTCCTCCTCTCTCTCTTCCTCTCTCTTTGTCCCTTTCTTCTTCTCTGTTCAAAATTGTTTTTTTCTTACATCCTCTTTGTTAATTTGTTGTCCATCTTCATACCAGTCTGCTTCAAGCAGCTCTTGAGTGATACTGACAGCTTTAAATTTTTTTTAGTCAGCATCTTGCTGTTGCTGCCAAAATTAACTTGGAAAAACAGAAATGGAAAATTGGTCACAGTGGAGAATCTAATTTTAAAAAATGAGATATGTTCACAGCTAATTAGTTGGCTTTCTTTTCACATGGTAAAAAAAGTGCCAAAAACTTGGGGTGTGTATGGATGTTCCGACACATCCTTAATCAACAATCAATCCTAAAACCGCATATAAGCTCAAAATTTTCATTCATTCATTCATTTTCTGAACCTGCTTTATCCTCACTAGGGTCACGGGGGTCGCTTGGAGCCTATCCCAGCTAGATAGGGGCGAAGGCAGGGTACACCCTGGACAAGTCGCCAGTTCATCGCAGGGCTGACGTATAAAGACAAACAATCACTCTCACATTCACACCTATGGGCAATTTAGATAAACTGATTAACCTATTAGTGCATGTCTTTGGATGGTGGGAGGAAGCCGGAGTACCCGGAGAGAACCCACGCAGACACGGGGAGAACATGCAAACTCCACACAGAAAGGTCCCACCCCCCGTCGACTGGTGTTGGAATCAAACCCAGGACCTTCTTGCTGTGAAGCACGAGTGCTATCCACTGCACCACTGTGTCGCCCAGCTCAAAATTTGTAGACACAAAATGTGAAGATAATGTCAAAAATATTACATAACTGTTGTATTTATGTTGTGACAATGTCATGGTTTTGGTTTGTTTTAAGCACAATAACAACTTTGTTAGAGTTAGGAAAAGACTGTGGTAAGGGCTAAAATAAGGCTATATGATGAACAATACAAAAAAAACCCTTTTACCTTCATTTGGCAACAGAACACTAGCATTTATCTCCTGTCCACAAACTTTACTGTCACCATATCCCTAACCACATATATATCCAAAAGTTATCACGTTTTATTCATATGCATTAAAAAAAAAAAAAAGAAAAAAAAAAAGCAAAGCTACTAGAAGAAAATAGACTTGTCTTCATAGATCTGTTATATTTATGATATATCTTTTACAAGTGTTGTCATTTAGCAGTCTACCATACACAAGTTTGGATACATCCTCCTTTTTTTGTGAGCCAAGGTCAAATTCAGGGAAAATTCCAATATTACAATTAATTTGATTTTATACTGTTTACCACAAACACAGCCTGGTCCAAGCAAAAGTCCTAGACTTTACTTAACTAAGCAAATAGTTCAGATCCTTCCATTGAATAATTACTGCAGTGACTTATTTTTTAGCTGCAGGAATTTATTTATTCATACTTGATGCAGTGAGTAACATCTCATTTCTTATACAACCATCAATGTTCTGTGTTTCAGTGGACCAATTTTATGTGGTTGGATGAGTCCAGAGTGACCCTGTTTCAAAGTGAGGGGTATATCAGGGTGAGAGGAGAGGTACATGAAGTGATTACCTAGGGCCTACAGTGGAAGCCTCTGGGGGCAGTGTTATGACCTGGGGTTGATTCAGGTCAAGTTCAACAATGTTACATGTCCATAAAATGATAGACTTAAATCTGGTAACGTTGCATAAGCTGATCAAAATGATGCTGCAGCAAATGTGTGTTATAATCAAAGCTAAAGGTGGCCCACTAAAATATTTTGTATATATGTATGTTTTTTGGGCCAGGCTGTGTGCATGCAGTGTCAACACCTAGTGCCACCAAAGGTATAGCTATTAAAGGTTATGGTCGTGTATGTCAAGAGTTTATACAAGTTTATCTCTAAATTTTCAACACAGATAACTTTGGATTGTTGTCTTTCAGAATGCAAAATACAGTCTACATACATTAGCATATTCAGGATTATGCTCAGTTAAGGTCAGGGTAAAAATGGTGACTGGGCTTCATGTAAAGGTTTGTGTGGATATCTCCAATTACACCTGTCTAATGTAGTCTCATAAAGGTGCTGACTTTGACTCCATGGCCATTTTATGACTCTGGTTAATGCTTTTGTATTTGAACACATTAATTTTTAAGGTCTTTTTAGAGGTTATAGTACTTTAGTGCAGCATTTCATAAAGAAATTATAATAGCGAAAAATGAAAGCGTATTGACATGAAGAAAAAACAGAATAGTATGAACACACTGCTTATTTTTCAGTATGATCTGAGCACCATCGTAATAGAAGTAGACAGTCATTATTATGAAGATGGTGAGCATTTTATCGGTGCTCTGGCAGCTTGCAGAATTGACTTCAATCATCTTTTCTGTTCTCTGTTCTTTTTCTTTCTTTCTTTCTTTCTTTCTTTCTTTCTTTCTTTCTTTCTTTCTTTCTTTCTTTCTTTCTTTCTTTCTTTCTTTCTTCTTTTCTGGCCCTCTCTGTCCCGTCTCTTTACCTGTCAGTTTATATAAGACATAAATGGAAAACGCATATTTTATCAGAATTCACCCCCTGCATTAATTGTAAGTCACAGATCACACCAAACATTAATGTAAAGTCAAACGATTATCCAAATACTGGATATCATCGTTGACAGGCCAATGTCTGGAATTTTTCCTTGGGATGATAAATTAGATAGTTGTATGTAAGAGTCAGTGTGTGCGTGTGTGCAGGTGTGTGTGTGTGTGTGTGTGTGTGTGTGTGTGTGTGTGTGTGTGTGTGTGTGTGTGCGTCACTGTGCCCTTGAGTCAATGAAGGGTGCACGTGTTACTCCATAGTGATAACACTGTCATCTCAGTAGATAAAGTATGTGATGTTTGGGGCCAGGTTTGAAGACATTTCCAACCATATACCCTATATCTATATATCTATATCCCTCCCTCTTCCCCTCTTTTACTTTTATACCCCCTCTTCTACGTATCGATGCAAGAGAAGAGTTCGTCTCTTTCATCCCCCATACCGCTTCAACGTCTTATGGAGGATGGATGAGAAGAAGATAATAAAAACCCTCTCAGAAGTCTGTTTTTTCTCTCTTTCCTGCTTTCTCTCCTTTTTCTCATTTCCTTTCACATCCATTTACATTCATACAGGAAGCTAAACACACATGTACACACAAGACACCCACACAGATATACACACATGCCTGCTTCCTATTACTTTGCGCCCTTTCTTTCCTCATTTGCTGTTGTCTCTGACAGAGACTCTAGCTTTGTAGCGCTTTCTGATGAATAGCAGCGCAGATTGAATTATGGGCAGTCAGGATCAGAGGCTGGGCTTCCTGTTAAAGGACATGGATAAATCCTAAAGTTCCCAGTGTTATGGTCTCATAGGAAAGAAATAGGATGTAATGTGGTGTCTCTAACTGCATCTACATAACCCACCCCTCCTTCCACCTTTCACTCCTTCAGCTGACGACATTCTGCGAAACATGATGCAGCATGGTGGGCTTCAGCATTTGTCTGTGTACCGAGAATACCGCAGTGTGGCTTTAAGACTGCTCTCATGTGCTTCTTAAGTGTGTGTGCATGTGTTTTATGTATGTATGGGAGCAGCCATAAGGCTCTCAGCCCATTTGCATCGGTAGTTTGGTTCTCTGTGCTTGTTAACTACCATACTTGAAGGAGAAACCAAACCTTTGATCATCTAACACTGTAATATACAGTATCATTAACATGTGACACCCAGTGGACTGCCCCAGTTAATGACGAATTAACTTTCTGGCATGCCCATTTTAATTAAACCTTTATCCATCTATATCTACCTCATCTACTTGCTATATATTCTCTTTAATAGGGGCTAGAGAATGGATGGCCTTGTTGCTTTAAGATGGAATTTATAGCTGATAGACTGTACTGTATGTAGGTGGAAAAATGAGACTGAATCAAAGATCGGCATTGAACAGCATATTTGACTTTTTTTACAAGGCTTGTGTTTCCATAGATTGAGCCAGCTATCAAAAGGAGACTTCAGTAATAAGTCATTTTAACAGTGTTTTATTATTCTAGGAGGACAAATTGGGTTTTAGATTCATTCTATTCTAAGGGATAACTCACTAATGACTACCAAAAACTATTGCTGCACACTCAAACAGGTGAGATTAAGATGTCACCTGAGAAAAAAAGGATGAAGAAGTGTATTTCCTTTGAGCATGTATATTTACTATAACCAACACTTTGATTTTGACTAATGAATAGAAACTGGATGGACACATCACCAAGCCCAACTGTCCACTCTTTTTTCAATATTGCTAAAAGACAAATGACCCATATTTTCCTTCTTTTGTCAGTTTGTGTCACTGGTTAATTTAAATGAGTGTCACTATTATTACATTTCAATACTTTCCCCCTGGGATTAATGAAGTATTTTGATTCTGATTCTATTACAGGTTCTACATTAGCTTGGAGGTCTTTGGTCTATCCTTCCACCAACTTTTATGAAAATCAGTGTGGTACTTTTTTACTTAATCATGTTAACTCCGTGAAAACATAAAGTCTTTGGTGGGTGTAAATATGCACTTTAATATGGAGGATAGTAATATTCATGCCAGAGTCAACCTAAGTCAATACAGTTTATGACTGTATTTCTGTTTTATATCAATTGCTGCTACTGTTTTTTCTTCTAGATGCCAGATTGAAAAGTGTATATTTTTGACACGCTTAAAGTTTTTTTTTCCCCACTGTTATCTTGTTTTTTTGTGTTACTGTGGGCAAACAGCTTACAGTGCAGCTGTCCATGGACTGTCAGCAGGATATAATGTACAACTACAAGCGCTGTCCTTGGTCCTGAAGTCACACAGCAGCCACTCACACAAAGTCGCTGTCCATGGTGCTGGATGGCACTTCTATAAAAGGCGTTTTTATTGTCTGCGTATTGGTAGACACTATATCGTATTTGAATTTTAGTCTCTCTTCTTGTTGACATTTTTATAGCTTATGCTCTGTGGCAGTCAGAACCTGTATTTTTGCATTTCTGCCACTCTGCAGTCTTGTCAGTCAGATGTTTCTGGACCGCTTGCTGTGCAGTTGCAGTCCATAATACTAAACAGCCAGAGGTCGTCTGACATTACTTAAGGGCTAAACCGTACTTATTTTTTATTGAAGGAGAACAGATTTTCCCAGTGTATAAAATTATCCTTTTGCTTTTGTCTTGTCTTACATTTGCTCTGACTCAACTACTCCTCTTTTTCTCTCTTTTGTGTGTCTGTTTATATAGATATGTGGATATTTATGTGTACATATTTGTGACATGCACTATTTCCTTGTGTGTGTATACATTACAGATTGGCAGAAATGGAGAGCCAGAATTGTTCATTCTTCACAGATAGCCTGTCTCCTGATGAAAGTCTGTGAGTACGCTACCACCCACACACTACGATCCCCCTCATTACAGCCTCAGCTTCTCACACAGATTGTGCGAGTGCGTTAACGTATTAATGTATTTCCCTCTTGACACATTTGTTTCTTTTTGTTTATGTATGTTGTCATGCATGTTAGGGAACGACTGGGTAATCATCATATAAATAATCAGCCATATAATGAAAATGATGAACTGTGAGCACTGTGCACTCACTCCCCCTTCATCATACACATGCCTGCTGTGATTAAAGTCTGTGGGTAGATACACAAAGGAGGACAGAGGAGGATGTATGTGTGTTTGTAGAAGCTGGCTGAGTGGCTTAGCAGTGGCGAGGTTACAGCACTAAGAGGAGTAGGAATGTTTGATGTGACTGAGGAAGCTAATAAGGTGAGTCCTCATTTTGGAAAGCTGAGAAAGTGCCAGGTGAAGAGAGTGGTTAAGGCTGTTTGAGATCATGTATTTGTGTCTGTGTCCATGTTTTATTTTATTGACATCTGTGTGGGCTTTCAACCATTTCTTCCTTCTCTGAGATTTTTTATTGAGCTTTAAAGTTAAGGTTGCCTGCCCTGCAGCTCTGCGCAAAGCCCTTTGTGTTTTTAGGTCTCCAAGTGTGTGGCTGTGTGTCAGCTGAGAAATATGCTCATTAGTTTTTGGTGTGTTAGGTATGTGTTCTGAGATAGGGCTGTGATTCACACTGCATTAAACTCCAGTAGACTCCGACAAAAGACTTGAAACACCTTTAACTACTGACATCTGCTCAAGTCTGCTTCCTATGTCTTACCAATGAGCTTGCAACTAGTTTTGCTTGTATGAAGCTTTGCCAACAAAACTACGCATGTGCATATATTTGCATGTTTTATATACATGGCCATGCATGAGACTTTACAGCTGACTTATTCCCCTTATGTCTAGTGTTGTTGTTTTCTACTCTTGTGCCCTTGTAGCTTGTTGTTTTTATTCTGCACCCCGTCCTTTTGTCTGTAAGGCGCCTCTCTGTTTTTCCTGCTGCACGGCTCTGTGCTATCTGTGCCTCCAGCTGGTGTTTGGCTGGCGTCACACTGCTTCTGTCCTCAGCCGCGCTGCCTGTGTGTGGAGCTTTTACCCTCCACCTGTACTCTACTATACTCTACTCTATACAGTGGTGGAAGAAGTATTAAGATCCTTTAGTTAATCTAAGTAGAAGCTCTAGTACCACACTGAAAAAACTCCGCTACAAAACATCTGCATTCAAAACCTTACTGAAGTTAAAACTTTAAAATATTATCACCAAAATGTACTTAAATATATGAAGTTTTCATTGTGTTGTGAAATGGTCCCTGTCATATATATATATAAGAATTTAGAATCATACTACTGCTTCATTAAGTTAAATGCGACTCATTTGAACTACTTTATAAAATATTGACAGTTTAGTCAGAAATGCATCATATTTTATAAGAACATCGTGTGTGTAGCGTCACTGTTCTGCAAGAACCACATATCAACTTTCTTTGAGGTCAGAAATACAGGATGGTTTTTACTTTTGTGATAACGTATTTTCAGCAAATCCAACAGGGTTTTTCAAGAGTTTAGTTAGATTAAAATGAAAAATATTCTCAACCCATGGAGTAATACTTCATTTTTCAGTTTATCATAGACATTCAAAGTCAACACATGTTTTTTATTGGAAAGGAAGTGGATTAAAAATTGAAAAGTATTGAAACGGCTCAGACAAATGTATTGGACTAAAAGATTTGATATTTGTCTCTGAGATGTAGTGGAGTCAAACTAGCTGCTTAAAAAGGGAAAAAAAAAGGAAAAAAAGAGGTGAAAACTGTACTTAAATATACAAACACATGAGTAGATGTATTTAGTTCCTTTCCACCACTGGCTCTATGTTCACCACACCTGCTGATTGCATGATAATTGATGTTAACCCATAAAGACCCCGTGCTACTTTTGTGTCAGTTCCCAAATGAAATTTTCTCTATATTTAACCTTTCTTAAGCGATTTATCACTATTTATTATAATATTATCTTCTGTATTTTTTATTTTATCCGTATGACTCTGGTATTTTTCCTGTATTTAGTTTACTGTTCATGTAGATGTTCATAAAAGCTTAGATTAAAGTTGAGGGTTATTATATCAAAAACAGAGAAAATTGCCCAAAAAAAAGTGACTTTTTCAGTAAAATCTATCATTAACTGAACATAAACCAAGCATTTCCATCCACCGTCATTGATCCATGGGTTTTCCTGGTGAATCAATGTTGTAGATGATGACAGTTTTTCCACATTCACTACGGAGTCTCTGTACATCCAAATAGGTCATATCTGATGACCATGAAAAGATGACAAACTGTATTTTACACCAATTACTTTCATGGATTATTAGGATTAAGGATTAGTGGATCAACAGGTATTACACAGTTGAGATCAGTAGATGCTTTTGGTTGGTGATGTGTGTTTGGGTCTTTATGGGTTAAAATAGTCATACAAACCCTCTTCAGTGTCCTGCAACTGATGGAATTCTGGCAGAGGGGTTCTAAATGTAAATATAGTTCTTAAACTAGACCTTTAAATACTTCTGTGATAATACAAAGTCTCCAACTTATCATTAAACTTTGCTCAGTCCAGTGCTTTGTTTTTGTAGACCACAGCTTTACTTTTAACATCTAAATAGACACACATCTGTGTTTTTACAGATGTATATATTCTTTTACAGCCCCAGATCATAGATTTAAACATTTAGCTTTCCATTCTATTTCAATGATGTTTATTCTAATGTTACAGAGCATGTATTTAGAGCTTTATCTATCCTAATTTTTAATAAATATTAGTGGATAATTAGTAATATAAAGTACAAGTGTATTCCAGAAGATTTAACATTTGGAGCACACTTGGTACAGTTGCATTTTGTCTTTGCCAAAGTGTCCTTTCCCATTCTGTCCTGTCTTGTTTTCATTGTGTCGTGTCCTGTAATATCCTCCCCCGTTCTGCTTGTTCTGCACTGCTTTGCATTTGCTTGTCTGCTTTCCCCTGCCGTCCTTGGCTCTGCTTTGTGCTGCTGGTGGCTGTGTGCTGGTGGCTCAGTGTGCTGTCTCCTGTGTGGGGGACTCAGGGATGAAGATCAGTACCTCCTGCGTCACTCCAGCCCAGCCTTGGACCAGGACTCACCCTGCGGACAACACCTGCTTCTGGCTCAGCTCGAACACCAGGACAAGGAGCAGCTCCAACGCACCCTGGCCCGCCTGGAGAATGAGAACAGGTCTGTAGCACAAAAAAGAAAAGAAATAAGAGAGAGAGAGAGAGAGAGAGAGGAAGTTTAATTTCTCTGTGACGGGGTGGGGGATTTATTGTAGGTTTGATTTCAAGCACAAACAAAAAATGTTTCTTAACAAAACAGATTAATACCACTTTAGAATAAGACTGCCCATATTGAGGACATCTAAGTGGTTATAATTAGGATATATAGGTTAGTGGTTCTCAGCTGGTCTCGACTTGGGATCCACAATCTCCTCTATTTCAAGTTATGATCTACTTTTATAGAATCCAAACCAAGAACACTTATTTTTCAAGAAGAGGCTCATTAACACTTGTTGAATGTCACTTTTTTAAACCCTTGAAGACCTAGAAGTATTTTTGTGTTCACTTCCAACTTAAAGGAGTGATATTTTGATTTTTTTAAAATGGAATTATGCATTTTAAAAAATTCCCCTGTGGTCTACACAAACTGTAAATGCTATGCTTGGCTCTGAATCCTTCATTAATTTAACTCCGCAGGTCCATTTTTTTTTTTTTTTACCTTTATTTAACCAGGAAATCCCTTGAGATTAAAATCTCTTTTTTGAGGGAGACCTGGCCAAGACAACACACCATTACAAAGTAACAAAAATTCTAAAGTTAAACACGTTAAAAACAGATAGAGGACAACAGACACATACAACAAAATCCAGCTTAGGAAAAGCAATTGTACTCTTCAGTAACAACGTTTTGTTTTTTTTGTTTTTTTTTTATCAGAGGTTTGAACTCTCCCAGGGAGACCAAATCACTAAGCTGGAATGTGTTCTGAAGATTGTTCCATGACCATGGCACAAAATAAGAAAAAGCTGCTCTACCAAGTTCTGTGCAACCCTGTCTTCAACCCTATTTCTGAGTAATGACATGAGGTTGTTTAGAGCACTGGCCCTTTAAATGTAAATTAGTCACTTCACACCCCACCTCCTCCAGGTTGTTGATCATCTGTCTCTGTCCCGCTCAGCCACTTGTGTTTGTTAATACAACCAACAACTGAACATTTTAGATAATCGGTTCAAAGTTTGAACATATTTTCAGTATGGACTACAACCGCTGCTGCTGACAAACAATTATGTCATACTCAGAGAAATGTTTGTCGGAAGTCTTAGCTTTATATGTGCAAATGTCGTGATGTAACTAGTTATAGATGTAATAAATTAAGAGAGAATTAGAACGCGTTGTAGAAATCCATTCAGTTTTTGCCTAAATGAATATAAAGATAGCTTTGCAGCACCTGGAGGGTTCAAATTCAAACTTTTTGAAATGTTAGGGTCCAGATACACAAATAAATGTACCAAAGACTAATAAAAGTGGGTTTAGCAAAATATGACCCCTTTAATTTTTCTCACATCGAACCATTCCTAAGGGATTTATCACCACTTATTATAAGATCCTCTGCATTTTACGTTTTTTTTCTGTGAAAATTAGCTATTTGCTGTATTTAATTCACCAAACATGTAGATGTTAATAAAAGCTCAGAGTAAATTCTGAGAAAACTGAAGATAAAGTGACTTTTACAGCAAAATGAACTTAAAAACAAGTGTCTACAACCACTGTCATTTGTCAAATTATACAGGTTAGATAAATGAATCAATGTTGCAGGTGATGATGGTGTTTCCACATTCACTACGGTGCCTCTGAACATCCAAATGGATCATATCTGATGATGATGAAAAGCTGAGGAAGTGCATTTTACTTAAATTATTAATTATAGGATAAGAGTTCAGGAGTTATTAAACATTTTAGGTCAGTAGATGGTTTTGGTTGACGGTGGCTGATTGGGCCATTTTCATCATTCATTCAGATTCATTTTTCTATCAGTGAATTGAATTAACATTAAAACTACCTAACTATGTTTGTATGTATGTAATTTAATTTGTTATGTTTGCAGTACATAAGGAAATAAATAAGCTGCACAAAAATGATGCGCTTAAGTTTTAGTCATTTTTACTGTATATATTTGTTCATCTATATTTTAAAAGTTTTTTTCAACCAAAAGATCTTACAACCCACTCTTAGGTCACAACCAAAACACTTGTCATTATTAAACAGTTATAAAGAACTTACCCAACTGATCATACAGGGATCCAAGCTCACGATTTAGAAGGATTAAATTACTACTGCTCTTTATATGTTTGTTTTTTTTTCTGTTAAATCTCTGATGTTGCTCGTTGCTTGGCTTATTTCATCTTATCCTGTGTTAAACCATGACTAATAAGTTACTACCATTTATAACTGGCAGAGGAAATCCTTATTAGTAAAATGTGAAACACATGACCATTTATTGATGAAATACTGCCAGTCATATAAAATGTGATAATATGAAAGCCTTAATGTAGGAATCTGTTAATTAGACATGCCATAATTTGATTTGCTGAAGGGCATGAGGATGATCTGGTGATGGCTGTTGAATTATAATTATTACTATGTACTAAATTATTAAGAAATATGAGATGCAGATTTTAAAATAATTAAAATTGTAATAATCTTTCATCTGATGCTTAAATCAATATATTTATGATGGATAATGTCTTTACAACCTACCCAATAACCTCACGTTTGGGTGCTTCTATGAAACTGGTCCCTAAAAACAGGACAGAGGGGCTAAAAATTCAAACCAGACTAATGTATGAAGCAAGTTTGGAAGCACTTTGGGTCTATTTTAAAAATAAATATTTTCCTGAAATAAGATAAACTGTTTTTCAAATAAAACACATTTTTATATTATTTTTTATACAAAAATATGCATGTAACATGGCAAAAAGGACATGAAAAATTACACGTTACTATTTTTTTTTTTTTTATATCTTTTTATTCCCTCACAGGTCCATTTTAGGAAGTGATCTAATTATGCAAGGCAGAGTGTTTCACAAAAATAACCACTGTTGCAACATCGCTCACAATTTATTTGTGTTTAAATGGGCAGGTTCTGCATGTAACACAAGTGGACATGATGGGTTACACACGAAACCTGGAATGAGACTGAGATTCATGAAAAACCCACATATCTGTATCAGAAAAACCACTAGGATTGTCAAATTTAACACAGTGTCTTTATTTATAGCGGTATATAAGACCATTTCAAGCCATGTTTTCCAGATCAAATGCACTCACACCTAGGTAGCTTTTCCTGTCCCAATTTTGGTTCTATTTTTGGCCCCAGTATTTTATTAAAAATTCATTAATTTTGGGATGGCTCAGAGCAAGAGTATAATTTTTTTGCATTTATCTGAGGTCATTATTAGGTACATCCTGGGGGGAAATATGTCTACATTTCTCTTTTATTATAGGGTATAAAAAGTAGTTACCAAAATGAACCCAGTTTCATAGAAGCACCCATATAAATCCTTCAAAGGGGTAGTCTTGATTCAACCATATAATATTTTTTAGAGAATAAAGAATCATCATCTTATCTGTGCCATGTTTTTCTTTTGTGAAGATTGACAGCTGAAGATGAATAGGCTTTAGTTAGAGGTTTGAAGTTTACGTCAGGGTTTTGAAAAAAAGAATCCAGTGAAAAATTTAAAGCTTGGTTAAAGAAGTGGTTTTCATCAGTAAATCTGTCCAAAGGCAGAGTAACACAAAGAGTTTATGAGCATAACTCTGTTTTCAATATGTCTGCACTATTTACAGACCTCCTGTTGAGAACAAACAATTATTCACTCTAAATCTCACCCAACCACCATCTGTGCACACACCTGACAGTGAAGCCTGATGTGATGACATGAAAGTGTGTGTAAATCACCTTTCAGTGTGTTTGTGTTCTGCACAAGGGGGAAAAAAATAAAGATAATGGATAATGCACCGCTGTGATACAATTTAACAGCATTTCCGATAGAGCACAAACTAATGGTTCATTTATTTTGTCCCGACAGCAAGGAGGTTCAAACATTTTCCATAAATGAAGCAGATAATTTTTCCCAATCCACTTTAATTACTAGAGGCAACCTTTATGTGAATGATTCATATGAATAATTTGGTCTCATCTTCTTTTCAGTTGTGACCTTTGCAGATACACACAGTCATGTGTATGTGCCCATCGGGTGCATAAAGCCTTGACCCAGTGCATGTTTTTTTTTTTTTTTTTACAAAGTTATGGGGGGACTGCAGTGTGCGCTGTTGCTCTGTTGGCCTCATTTATAAAGAGTGCCTGCTGTAGTTTAATTTATATCCTCTCTCGTGGCGCATATCTAAATAATAAATCAATACAAGTCTCAAACACCTTTCATATATGGAATGTTTTTTGTTTTGTTGAACCAGCTTGATCTTTTCAGCAGCCAAATGGAAATAATGTTAGTAGTAATGCTTCATTAATCATAGTCACTTAACGGCTGCAGCATTACTCACATAAGACACAGGAGAGACTGATGTATTGCATCTTAAAGTCAAATGAAAATTGTTGCTCCCCGTGTGGTGAGGTATTAACAGTAGATTAACACCCTGCTGTATTGTTTATATGAGCCAATATTATCATTTTAGTGATTTTTTTTTCTAACCATAATCAACATTCTGTTCGTCAGGTAGTAGATGGATATGAATAAATATCTCCTGCTGTGTGCATGTGTTTTGATTGCAGCACAAACATGTGGGACTGACTGTTTTGCCTGTGTCTTGTACTTCAGGGTGCTGCAGGGGGAGTACAGACGTCTCAAATGGAAGCATGAAGAGGCAGCGTCTGTTCCTATGCTGACTGAAGCCGGAGAGGGCGATCCAGGTTCACCCACAGCAGGCAGCCAGCAGGACGAGGAGCTCCTGGCCGAGGCGCGCGTCCTCCGTCAACACAAGACCCGCCTGGAGACCCGTATGCAGATCCTGGAGGACCACAACAAACAGCTGGAGTCCCAGCTGCGCAGGCTCAGGGAGCTACTGCTACAGGTGATGTATCTGGGGCGTCATGGGGCGTCAGGGTCAAGGGTTGGATCCCTACAGTAGCAGAGGTGGCCATCCACTGTGTGTCCTCTGCTCAGCTACATTAGCAAATTCCCTCTGTATAACTGCTGCTGTCATTTGAATCAAGGGCACAGACGTGTTCAAGCTTCACTGTCAAGATTTGTATGCGTCACAGTGCGCGCATAAGCAGCACAGTGTTTCGCATATGTTCCTGAAGTACAAAGAAGAAAAGTAGACTCATGCAAAAAAGAAATATCAAAACAATGGCTGCTCTGAAAATGTCAGCTATGAATGTTGAAGGAAGGTATTCTAAGGTAAGAAATATCAATAAAGGGATTTAAAAAAGCTCAGTATTGACAGGGTTAATACGGAGGAGGATAAGCCTGAAGAATGCAATATGAAAGGATTTAGTGCAGTCTGAGGGAAAGGTTACTTTATTAAGTGTACATATCAATTTATTATCGTGTATGGGATCATCGGTTTTGCAACATAAAAGACATCACACCTACATATAATATTAAGACCAAAAAAAAAAAAAAAAGTTGTGAATTTCTTTCTTTTTTTTATTGTACTTTTGGAGATGCACAATGAAAATAAATTTTAAAAAATTATCAAAAAAAAAGACCAAAAAAAACATAAATTCACTGTAGAAATGCAGTTGACTATCTTTTTCTCCTAGATTTTAGAAGGGAATGGCAGTATGTACAGGTATAAAGGAGGGTTTGAATCTATTTATGTTGATGCAAATTTCAAATGCACCTCATTTAGCAAAGAGATAAGACCAGGACTAAATGACACAGAGAAAGAGGGACAGGAAGGCTTTGCGTGAGGTAAATGGCTTGAAAAGTGAGAATAAATAGAAGGAGTGTATGACAGAAGAGCATTGATTTTAAATAAAGAAGAGGTACATGCCTGCGTCAAATGGATATTCAAATGCATATCATCCTTTTCCCCACAGATCAACATTACTAAACTAAATCTGTAAAATACGCCTTTGTAGTTTTTGCAATTCAGTATCTTTGTTCTCTATAGACACCCCGGTTTTACTTCAACAGCTGAACTTACTCACCTCCTGAGTATCGCTTCACTGTTGCAAAACAATAGATAATAATATGAGTTGTATGTATGGTGTGCTTGTTAGGGAAGATCCTCCTGAGTCACATTATGCAGATATGAATGACTGCAGACTGCAGAAAAAAAATGGCTCCAATCAGATTTTATTGCTCACATATGACTCAGGCATATATTTTTTCATGATAGCGTGAACAGCACAAATAATATGGAATGTGATCTTTTCACTTAAAATTTTTGTACCATATACAGATACGCATGTCTTCCTAAATCACATACAGGTTTGATTGTCTGCAATTTGACCTCAGTCTAAACATTCATACCTGTAGATCAGAGGTCATAAACAATATTTATTAATTGAGCCCATAAGAAATGGACTAAACATTTTTGCCTATTATTAGTGCTACAACATACAGGCCAAAATATACTATATTGTAGTTTGTCTTATTATTTATTTACTAAAAATACTGTGGTAAAAGAACTTGAAAATGATCATAGAGGTACCTGAGGACCGGTTGTGCAAAAATAGTGTGGTAAAGAAAAGATTTTAACATAATCTTTAAAATGTAATTTTCAATTTACTGCAGAAACAAAAGAAAATCCAAAAAAGAATCTGTGTTGGTTTAAATAACCGTTGTAACCATTTTAGCAAAGATTTTAGCAAAGAATTTACAAGGTACAGCTGAATGCACCATATTTTATGATGCAAGCACAATCGATTGCAGAGTTTACAAAGTGCCCATGAATGAATCATCCAACGAACTCCAGCAGAGAAGTGGACAGAAACGGTGAGCAACAGGCAACTCACTGAAGGTTATACTATGTTATTCTAGAAATATAACTCCAAACTGAGTGTCAAGAAAAAAATTCATCAAATGTGACTGCTTTTGACATGATTATACAGTATTCTGAGTGGTGGAAAAGTCTTACAGCAGGATTTGTTGGAAATGCATTAATTATAAATTGACAGATGCCTTTAGAACCTGCACATTAAATGCACGTGTTTATGGTTGGAAAATAATTCCAAATTACATTTAGATTTATTACCCTGCCCCCCAAAGGGGAGGCAAGGGTATTGGGTATTGTTTTTGGTTCAGTTTGTGTGTTTGTTAACACTCCAGCAGCAAAACTATTGTTTGAATTCATACCAAATTGGGTTTATGGATTGCCAATGATCCAGAATAGATGTGATTACATTCTGGGAAAAATAGGTTAAAGTTCCAATTTTTTATGATTTTTTTCCCCTTTTTTTCCCCCCATTTAATTATGAGCAAAATTTTGTTTCAGTTTACTTCAAACTTGGCACATATATAGAGGCAATTGATATGCTCACACACATAGACATAATGAAATCAGCTGGATCGATGCCAAAATAAGCTACAGTACGTGTGAGGGGTGGAGTTTGATGTGAATGGCAACACTTGTTTGATTTTAGGACTACTTCACTATAGGTAGAAAAACTACTACAACAAAACAGCAAAACATGCCTCACCTCCACACATTTTATGGCTGTGTGAAGTTTTGGTGGGCCTGATGTTTCCCACAGACCACCAACACAAACTTTAGTTGCCTTGACATTTATGTCTGTACAACAGTGTTTGACATGTTTTTTATTGTTCTTTTGTGCATGTGTGGCCACCTCAGGACTGAGACTAGCCAGCCCCCCCCCCCCCATTGGCACCAAAGTTTAATCAATATCAACATTTCCTGAAAATTTCATCAAAATCCGTCCATAACTTTTTGAGTTATCTTGCTAACAGACAAACAGACAAATAAACAGATAAACCCCGATGAAAACATAACCTCCACTGTTCCTTGGCGGAGGTAATAAAACATTGACTTGGGCGCTACGGCTTGCAGTGTGAATGCAATACTTAGTGTTTTTGTAATGCTGTTGTGTGCAGGAGAGTTCAGCATCTTTTCATCTGTGTATCAAAGCACAAATCACAGTCAAATGATCATTTTGTGTAACAGCTGTGGGTTAAAATTGCCCAAAACGCTAGTTCAGATTTGCTGTTTGAGGGCTGCTGGCTGAGTGCCATTATCTATCACATTCATTACAATGTGAGAGGCTAAATGACTCTGAAGTCTGAAATGTGATGAATATGAGCAATTATTTGTACCGAATGATCATCTGTCTTTTCCTAACAGCCCAAAGATGATTCAGAGGCCAACGGATCAGAACCATCAACCCTGTCTTCTCCCGTGTCTGGAGGGGGTCACCACGGGGAGCCGGCCAGCAGAGAGACCACTGACACTGAAGCAGCAGGTCAGCAGCACTCACATGTGGAATCAACACATGCAAACTGAATACGAAGCCGTGCGTCCTCTCGCTTCACCCTCATTCATTCACAGTGGTGTAACGCACAGTATGTGTATGTTTCAGGAGATGATGTGGAACATGAGCAGGACACGGTGCTGCAGCTTCAGGAGGTCATCGAACAACTGAGAAACGTCTTCCCTTCAGAGCCGGGTGAGTTCAGTCTCACCTGCGTGGATTGTAGCAACCGCGCTCCTGCATTACTCCAGGGAGAGAAAAGATTGAGAGCAGTGCAAATATGTACTATTGTGGGTCGATTATCAGGGGAGGGACCAGGGAATTAAATGGCGGTGAGGAGAGGTAAGATAAAGAGAAACAGTAGAGCGTTCATGTCAGACACTGAAAACCGCCCTTTGCAATTAAAGTGCAATTTACTGAGGAGTCTAATGCCTGTGACTTTAACAAAGAAGGAGGTTATTATAATTAGCGACATCTCAGATACAACCAAAAATACTGTCCTGACATTTTAAAAGCTCTATTCCCTCATTTGTTGTTTGATCGTTTCAGGGACCACCTCACACATTTAACCCCACATGGACCTGGAAGAGCAGAGTGAGAGCCTGAATGGACGCCGATGGCTGAGGAGGAGGAGGAAGGGGAGGGGGGGGGTTCCATACGGCTGAGGTCAGGCCACAGATCACCGGGCCTCATGACTGCAACAGCTAAGATACCCAGAGCTAACCCTCTACCGGAACTTTGTGCACTAAAAGCCTTTTTCATGCAAACTGCTAAAGGCTCAGGCTGATGTCCGTTTGGCCAGACTGCGCTTGATAACTTCAGAAGTGCAGCCTGACACTATGTTAACGAGCCAAAGGAAACTAACTTTAGCAGCAGATCAGGGAAAGACTAATGTAAAGGAAAATGCTCAGCCAAGACACTGTGCTTACCAGTATCTGTGTAGTTGTTCAGAGGTGTGAAGCTTTATATCAATCCACAGCACAAATTGGACTAACCATGAAAAGAAACAAAAAGAAAATGCAAACAAGCATAAGAAGGATACCCTCTGTTGTGTCAGAATGCCTGTATTTTCAGTGTTCATTTTTGTATGTCATCCCCGATGTTGTTATTGTTTTTTGATGGGAGGTAGCACGGTAAAGCTCGCTAGTGTAAACTAGATCAGGGCTGGGCTGACTGCGCTTCATGTGGCTGCGTGGTGCAGATTGTCAGGGAGTTGACAGCACCCACAACGAGCTTATTTACTTTGTGAGAGTGACACATCATCAGTTAAATCCATGATTTATTCAAGACAGCCAAAGTGCCCGCTAGCACAGCGCCTCTGTATGCACATACTGTATTCCTCTAATCCCTTCAAACTGCTTGTCGCTCTCATTGCTCGCCTCCCCTAAGTGAGCCCTTTACGCTCATTCACAGCCACTCATATTAACTCCACGTGCATACAGTTTTGCTGCTACATGCATACATCCACATGTGTTCAGTGTGTTCCTTCCCCTATCCTCATAATGCATTATACACCAAAACACAAATACTTCCTGCATGATCAATAACAAGCTCTGCTGCATCCCCTAAATTATAAACAGCTACCAGAGCCATAAAAATGGAGATCTGTTTCATCTCTTGGGTTCCCAGAATCGAGTCAAGCTCCAAGTTGTGAGGCAGTGTGTTTTGTGGAAGAAAGTTTTTTAGAGGAAATGTCTGTTGATAAATACATCAGCATGCAACAGTCCACTTGAGGATTTTTGTGTTCTCCTGCTGTGTGCAGTGAGAGTGAAGGAAGGAGCTTCAGGCAATAGTGCTGCCAGGCTGAACCTCTCTCCCTCACTACCAGGCCAATTGCAGACACTACAGGGGGGGGACAAGAAGTGCCACCATAATACGATCCTACACTGACTTCATCCTTAATAATCCCTCCACTCCATGTAGATTTGAAAAGAACAGTAGCCTTTCTGCCTGAAAACATTACTGACTCTACATGCCTCCTTTTCAGTCACTAATGCACACTTAATTGCTTTCAGATTTACAAAAAGATGAGTGGTTAAGATGGCTTTGCCTTCGTCATATCAGGGTCATAGGGTGCTTTCTGTTCTAAACTTAGCACAGTCAATGAATGCCTTAAAACCAAACTGAATCCACATTATCAAGAGGAGTTTTTCTGACACACACAAAGGACCTTTTGGTGTTTTTACATTCAGGGAAACAGGCGGCGTCAGGCTTGTGTCTTTGTCTATCAGCTTCTTTCAGACCCTGGATAGTCTTGTGGCTCATTTTGAAGACAGAGTAACTGGAATAATGGGAAGTGGAGAACACAGAGCGTGAGCTTCCATACAATGAAACCAGTCTAGGAGTGCGTTTATGAGTGAGGCTATGATGCTGGGATTGCTTCGAGGGACTAGGCATCTGAGAAATGAGAGGAAAGGTGCAAAGAAAATTCAGTTTATTGCTTGAGGGTTGGTGGGAGAGATCTACTTTGATGTGCCTGCAACAACAAAATCCCAGAAAGTGGACAAGAGGCTGTCTGAAACAAGCCAACTGTGGCTCTGTGTGAATCTCAGCAATCAAACCGCCTCATTTTTACAGAAAACACAGAAATACATGTTTAGGAATTCCTCTTAAACCTTACAAGTACACTCTGACCTCTCATATATGAGTTTGAAACCCAAGTGCTGCATTCATTATGGGCTCCTGCTCCAGGCGCTTAACGCTCACATTTGACATTATTCTCCTAGTTTTGATACTGTTGCTAGGGAACTGTCCCCAAGGACGCAGTTCCACAGGTTTGTAAGTTGGAAAGGTGATGTGCCGTTCATAATACAAATGCTAATAGCCTTAAGGGAAGCAAGAGAGCGCCTTGTTTCCAAAACACATCTCTCCTCTTTCTCATTCCATTCCCACCGAAGCGCTGTAGTTATTGAACGTAGTCATCAACATCTGAGAATTCTACAGCAGCGTAGGTTAAGAAGCAGCATTTCACATTGCAGCACAGTAATAACATGGTAATAAGGAGGTAAAAGTTTGATAGTAAAAAGGTAATAGCATCATGTCAGCTATGTAATTACCATAATATTTTGGAAACCTGCCAATGATAATATTTCATAAAGCTGAAATTCATCTCCCCTTGTTTTCCAGTAGTATAATCATTTTGAGTGCCATGAATTTTCACATGATTTTAAAGGTGCAGCCTCTAATATTCAAAGCTCATATCAGGACACTAATGTCATCATATTACCATTTTTAAGAAAAAATATTCCTCTGATAACAGGTTTATTATTTACAGACTGCCATATTGTCACCAAAATATTACTAAACTTTAAATAGTAATGTTTCTCCTCTTATTAACCTTTGTTTTTGGCCCCTGATTATCCTTAATTCAATATTAAACCGACACAGCTGGTGTAAATACTATGCTATACCCTGATTATTACAGCTTTATTATGACCATCTTAGCCCACCTGTTTTAGGTGCTTACAAATCCAAACAAGTAGCAGCTCAACTTGGAAAAAAAAAAAGAAAAAGAGAAGAAAAACAATGTTTTTTCATTGTCATTTATTTATTGGTACTCACAGATCTTATTATACATTAATGATCACCCAGCGCCCTCACACTTGTAACTCTATTCTCTTCTGTGTTAGTCCTTTGTGGATACATAAAGCGATATAACAGTGACAGTGTGTGAAAAAGAGAAGGAGGCATTCCCCATTGGGCTGCATGTCAACATTCATTATGTTTATTTTTAGACAATAAAGGGAGTAGATGAGAGGCAGAATGAAATAAATACACTAGGTGGGATTATGACAGCGTTAAATTACCATACACAGCTTGTCCTCACATTCCACTCGGCCGATGTTTGACAGGAGCGTCTAAATTGCTTTTGATGGTCACCCGGCTGCAGCAGAGTCTTATCTCTCTCTGACTGTGTGATCATCTGAGGTCTGATCAATGTACAATTTTCTGTACAGGCGGGGCAGCACAGCCAGCGGCCTCCGGCAAACCGCTCTCACAGACACACAGTAACAACACAAACCCTGCTCCCTGTAGCATGACTGAAGCTGTGATTGAAGAAAGGCTTTCCATAGAGACAGGACCCCCCCCCCCCCCAAGAGGATGCTGCAACAAGGCTACATATCGACCTCTGTTGCAGCATGTGGTCGGGCCGACATGCTAACGAGTCCCATCATTACTCTCCTGCCTTTGCGTCAGGCCCTCTGTGTTTGCTATCATGCTTGCAACAAGGACACATGCGCCTATATGTCACCTTGTACACGACAGAACAATGAATCACCTAACCTCAAACATCCTACCTTAAAACATGTATACACACACTTATACATTACTGGGTTTAAAATCACCATTAATATACCTCATTAACAACTCAAATGTTTCTGTTTTAATCATTTTGATTTCATGTTTCTGTCCACTCAGTCTGCACTTAAAACACTACTCGGTGTCTGAAGTTTTTAATCTGTAAAAAAAGTTTTCTGAAGTAAGGCTTTTTACTGTAATAAGTGGGTTACTGGCTGCTTTCTACTCTTTGTGTACAGAAATAAAAAACTTTGTATTTGGAATTAGCCTGTTTTTTATGTGCTTGCACTCATCCCTTTGAGAATTGAATAATGAAACTTGACTCAGAATGGTGCCAAAAATGAGCTGTTTATGTTAATTTTTTTCCTTTTGTTTATATTTGGATTTATATATGACAAAATCAATATTTCCTTTTTCTGTGTGAGCGTGGTTGTTTATCCTTGTTTTTTTTCTTCTGTTAACCCATCTGTAACCATCGTGCGTTTTTGTCTCTGAACTCCCTTTTAGGTCTATCTGTTACTGCTCTCGGCTTCTCCTGCAGCCTTTGGCTCTGCACTTTCAACCCATTGGTCTACATTGATTGAGTGTCTCCATTTCCTGCCTTATCACCGGAGGCTTTCTTCCTTTGGCCTTCCCTTCTTGGGCCCGGTGCAACAGTTGATTGACATTTGACCTTCTTTGTGCCTTTATCGCACTCCGATCGCTTGCTCACTACATTATCTTTGCCTGCGCTGGTGGGTGCTGGATCACTATCTTTATCTGTGTCTCGATTATCTGGTGCACCGTGCCCGTCCTCCAGAACCACAGCGCTATCTGTATTTTCATTATCTGAGCCCTCTACTGCAGCTCTCCCGCACTTTGGCTCTTTATTGCTCTGTTCTGTTCTCACATCTTGAATTTTCTCTGTTCCCGCATCATTCCCTCCCTCTGCTGCAGCGGGGTTGGCTTTCACTGAGCCTTCTTCCATCTTACCACCTTCATCTGCCTTCACATTTGCTTTGTTTTTTTCTTCTGCGTCTTTCTGTGCAGATTTTACATTCTTTTTTCTCGCTTTTTGTGCTGCAGCCTTAGCTCGTCTTCCTTCAGGTCCCCATTTCTCCTGTGTTGTATCCCAGTAATTCTTGTTCTGGAGGGAATGCATGGAACGGATGTTCTCACCCATTTTTTTCAGTTCCTGACGAACAAATGGTTTGAACTTTGGGTCCAGTTTCTCCACTGTGGCGAAGTCTCTCCGAGCTTCATCCTCGTTGCACAAGGCGGCGTGTGCTCGAGCCCGCTGGTACACCGCCTTAAAGTTACCTGTGGAAGGTTAGAAATGATAGAATTATTTAAGTGCAAAGACTGTAGGGGACAAGAGGAAAAGAAAGTTAAGATCAGGAGTTCAGTCATGCGATCAAGAGGTCAGAAAGAATAAAACTAAAAGGAGAAAGTAAAACAGAGGACTAGAAGGAGGGCAGGAATGAAATAACTGCACTGAATAACAGCAGCAAGACAGGGGACAGAACGTACAAGGCGAAAGTTGGGAAGAAGTAAATGAAGGGAAAAGGAAAGCTACGAACAATCATTTCACATCAGCCTCAACTATAAATAATTCAGTCATACAGAAACAAAAAAGAAAACAATGAATTCATTTTTGACTGTGATGTCCATGGGTGGGTGCCAGGGGAATGAAAGCGAGAGTTTCAGCAATGCGGGTGAGAGTGTTTGGTTTCTTTTTCCCTGGTAAACAGAAAGATCAAGGATTGTTGCGATGTGAAAGCAGGCGTTTGCTGAGGGCCAGGCAAGAGATCTTGTTATTTTTAAGCTCAAAAAGTGAAGGTGTGAGAGAAAAAAACGTAAAACAAAGTGTGTTTCAAGACTCATGTTCCTATTTCTATATCAAACTAAGACTTTTTTTTTTATTCTGTCTCTTGTTTCCCCAGTGAAAAATTCTACCCACACATAATGTTATATTACCTTTATGCTTTTTAAGTAAGTTGTTGTTTAGCTCCACCACCTGTTGGTATTGCTTTAGCTCGAGCATGCACTGGCTGAGGTTGAGATTCAGTGGAAGTCGAACTTTCTCCAGGGACTCCCAGTCTTCGCCACGTTGATCTACCTGTTGAGAGCACAGAGAAGACAAAATTGGAGGGAAGCTGGAAGGAAGAAGTGGTGATAAATGGAAGAGGATATACTGAAAAGATGAAACAAGGCACAGCAGAAAACAGAAATGAAGATGCGTAAGGAAGGTGTGAAAATGAAGAGGATTGGCTGTAGAAAATGATAGACAGCAGAAGTGAGAGGTAGAATAGAAGGAGGACAGTTGATGACAGAAGTGGGTGGATTGATGAGAGGAGGGAGTTTGTTGTGGGTGAAAGGTATGTGGGACTAGACAGTGAGGTGTCGCAAAGTACAGGAAGTTTAAGAAAGAAAAGAAGCACAGGCGAGTGCTGTCATAGTGATATCTCAGTGGATATCTCAGTTATTTTTAGCAGTCTTTCTCTGCTCTTCACTTCACTAGCACACCTACAATACCACAGCTGCTCTTCAGTGAAAAAGCAACAATGACAGATGATTATAGTTTACCAAAAACAGCGAGCCGCAATCCTTTTGTGCTTTCTGGCGCATTCAACTATTCATCACACTGAATGTACTGAACAGGGAATTGTTAATGTGTTGTGTATCAACACCTGACGTCCATCTGGACATCAACATCACAAAAGATCCAGTTTAGATTGAACTAGGTGGTGATGTGTGTGATGTGACAATCCAGAGATGGTGTAATACTTATTACCCTGCACGACAATCATATGTATTGTGGTTTACTGTCAGTTCTGTAGTACTTAAGGGGTGAAAAATGTGTAAATAATAAAAAAAAAAAAAAAAAGTGTGCTTAGCTTAGTGTCTCTGTAGCACACAAAAACTGAATGCAACATGACTGTGTGTGTCCTGTTATTCTAAAAGCTAGGGTCAAATCTGTTTAGGAAACAGACAAGTGTTGTATAAATATTGATTTATTACATAATATATATATATATAATATATTCATACTATTCCATTACTTCATGTAAGTAATTTCACTGACCTTTTTCTGAAGGAAGTCCACGTATTCTATGGCTTCCTTGAACTTGTCAGAAGCCTCTTTAAAGTGATTTTCTTTCACCAGGAAGTTTCCTTCGTCCTGCAGTAGCATAACCAGTCGCAACATCTGCTGCCAGTCCTTCCCCTCTGTTAATGCAGCGGCGTTCACACTGATCTCAGATGACCTAACTGCCTCTTGGCCACCTGTTTCATCAGTAGCTGGAACTGTTATCCTTTCATGTTCCTCTTTATGAACTCCTTCACCCCCTGTTGGAGATTCTTCTTTAGCTTTTTCTTCTGTCACTTCATCTTTAGTATCTTCTTTTTGTCTTTTCTCCTCTTCATCACCTTCCTCTTTCATCTCATTTTTCTCTAGCATGTTCCAGTACTGCTCCTTCTCCTCCCAGTACTTCTCCTTCAGGCGTTCTGACAGATTCTTCAGCTCTCTACTGACGAGCGAGGCCAGAGTAACATCCAGGTGTGCCACCATATTGTAGTCTCTCCGGGCCTCTTTTTCATTCCACACTGCAGCGTGGGCCTTTGCTCTCTTGTAATAGCCCTTCACACAGTCTACAAAGCAAAAAGACGAACACATGAGAAAACAGCAAGAGAGTAAATAAGACGCAGGCGTTAATAATATCATTAGTGTCAAACCAAGAGATATGTAATAATAAACCTCTGCTGTCTACTGTAGCCTAGTGGGTAATTTGTCATGTGTGCATGCTGCGCATTGTTAGTGTCTGAAGTGCATTTGTAACACAAAAACATGCAAAATGCTGCGTATTATTCTGTACTACAGCCTCATGTTTCTAAAATATATGCAGATACACACATGCTCGCTGTCTGTAATGGTCCTCTCCCACCAGAATGGGCTCATGTGCTTGGTTAAATCCATTTTTCAGTTCCTCAGCATTAAATTTCCCTCTGTGCTAAATCTTCATTCAGCCAAAATTTAAACAGATTTCTTTGCTGCCTCTAGCAAAAGCAGAGACACTGCAGCAAGCTTCAACTGGGACAAGTAGGTTGAAGGCATGAAGCAGAGAACTGGAGTGCCTGATGCAAACAACATGACAGGAGGAACAACAGCTGGGAGAGCATAATACAGGTAAAGTGGAAACGAAATGAAGCCAAAAAGTGTGATGATGATGATGAAGCGGACTGCAGCTATGTGACAGCAGGAGCAGTGGAGCTCGGAAATTCCTGCCCACCGTTTCCACAAAAGTATTTCACTCACAAGCAAGTTCATACGCCCATCTTCCTCCTGTCACACTGCCTCAAACACACACACACACACACACACGAACGAACACGCACATAAGAAGAAAAATATAAAACTGGGAATCCAGGCCAGAGTGTAAAATAAAGCCTGCCTCAGTGGATGCTGTCTCCGGGCGAGGGGCATAATTCATAAGGCTCTGAAGTAGACACTTTGCCAGCATGTGAGTTCCTCTAGGATTATATGAGTAGCCATGGGTATGACAGTACAACTCCCAAGCCTGCTTCAACAATAAAAGCCAGGGTTACATCAACCTCAGCCCTCCTACACGCTCGATATACGGCCACAACATGCAACATCCACTGCTGTAAAAATCCCAAGCATTGTACTCATATCTGTCAGCTTGACATATTTTAAAATTATCACTGGTCACATATTTCACTTTCAGCAGTGAAAAGTTGCTGTATGAAGGTGAGGTTGATGATATCTGATCATAGTACTTGCTGCTCTAATCAGTTAGGGAAATCCTTTACTTGGTTTTTACCCCTTGGCTGGGGGGTATTGTAATCAATCTGTCTGTCTGTCCGTCTGTCCATTCAACGACATAATCACATTATCTGAAGAATGCATTGAGATATCTGCACCAAAATTCTACTGTGGATGCATCTTGGCATGGAGCAGAAGCCTATTGAAAATGGGTGACCTTGACCTACTTTTTCAAGATCAAATGGCCTTTTGCCTTGTGCAGTTATAATATCTGAGTACTTTCAAAAGTAAATATGTATGTAACTAGAAAAGCACCCAGAGAGCGCAGACTTCCGTCAAGGCAGAACAGTCCGCCCCCCGATCACCACCAAAATGTAATCATTTGTTCCTTGTGCCAGTATCAACATTTCCTGAAAATTTCATCAAAATCTGTCCGTAACTTTTTGACTTGTCTTGCTAACAGACAAACAAACAGACAAACCCCAATGAAAACATAACCTCTTTGGCGGAGGTAATAAGTTTTACACAAAGACAATCTGATCTAAATTATAGGGCAGTAACTTTCAACAGGATCTTACACTATTATTTTTTGACGTGCACACTTACTTTTTATTTGCTCTGTTTCTTTCTTTCTTTCTTTTTTTCTTTTCTTTTTTCCTTTTTTTTTTTTACAAATAATGTTCCTGTCCTAACAGCTCAATAATTTCAGACTATGAAGATTATATTTGGGCCATAATTGATGCATTTCATCTTAAAATATTTCATATGTTATCCAGTTTTAACCCCACCTCCCCATGTTCGCACTAGAAAACAGAAAACCCCTTTGAAGAGATCTCACAGTAGCCCATGTCATATCAGGTAAATACAGAGGTGCTGAAAATATCCAGGTTTTCTTTCTGTACTAGAGCTGGCGAACACACAACTCTGGAAACAAAAGACTTTGGGAACAAAAGAAGGACTGTCTTGATGCCAGCTGTTAACAGCCCACCCTATCCACAGGCAGGAGTCTTTTAATCGAAATTTCAACAAGAAAGCTGTGGGCATACTTCCAAAGACATTCAGTTTTGCTGATATTATGGCACATTAGGGAGAACATTTTGGTAATGTTTGAACTGAACCCGCTATCGGCTCAGGGCCTTGGTGGCATTTCTCTAAAGAAACAGCCTAGACAGAATAAATTCATGTTCTTGCCCCAATCTTACATGAATAAATGCAAATATAATCTGTAAAAGAAATGAATATTAAATATATATATATTCTTTATAACCAGTCTCTCAAGGTTAGACATTTAAGAACAAGCCTTAAAGGTATAAAGTATTTCTCTAAAGATTTTCTAAAACTTTAGACCTCTGTAAGTTACTACTTCAAAAATGTATGGGTTAAAATAGCCTGCAAATATTTTAAAGACATTAAACTCAAACAGTGAACAAATGTAGGTCTGTGCTGATATCATACCCATTTTTATTTTTCAGAATTTTCAGCAAAGTATCCGTGAGGTTACAGAAACAGGAAGCCAGTAATAGTCTATATTTCTGTTTTAAATCCCTACAGGGGAAAGTCAGTGTGTAAGTACTATCCACTCCTATTTAAGTGCCTGTGTGTGTACATAGTAAAAGAAAATTTCTGCTTGGTTAAGTGTCTCTCCAGAAAAGAAAAAGACAAAATGAGTTTTAATGGCAAAACGAGGATTTGTAATCATAATCCATACAATCCTATCTAACGTACTTGGAGGAAGCATTACCTTTGTGTTTCTCCAGCAGTTCATCGGTATGTTCTATAACTTCATAATACTCTTCCAACTCCAGCATGCACTGGCAGTAGTTCAGCTCCAGCGGGACGATCATTCGACCCAAGTTTATATAGTCTATATCACCCGGCATCTCCTACACACACACACACACACACGAACAAGAACAAGAATGTTACAAGTGCTCCTATGTTGCTTGCTGTCTCCTGTACAGTGTTTTAATGATTTATATGAAACTCTGTGCTTTATGTGAATTTGAAAGACCCCAATGTTAAACTCGTGAGCATGCTGAATACTACTGAAATGTGCAAAAAAAAAAAAAAAAAAATCCTTCACTCCCTTATCACAACATCTCATATACAGGTTATCTCCCCCTAGTTTTCCTGTATCCTTGTATCCCCTTTGAATGTGAGACTTCTGCACAGCCCTTCTCCTCTTTGCCAGCCCTCCCACCCCACCGCCTGCAATCAAGGACATGAAGAAGCAGAGCAAAACAGGAAAACAGGAATCTCCCACTGGAGAACAGGAGTTGTGTGCTCCAAAAACCTCAAATCAGAGAAAAACCTCTGAATTCATAAATCTGCACATCACTCAGTTCCTGTCTCCATCCCATCTTTTCTCTCTCCACTCACTCTGGACTGGACTGTTTTCAGCAGCAGGACGGCCTCTTTGTACTTGCTGGCGGCCTCTCTGAATTCTCTCCGTTTGACCAGTGCATTGCCCTGCATGTGGAGGATTGGCACCATCTGCAGCTTCTCATCCTTCTCCATCATCCACGACTCTCTCTGGTAGGACATAGGGTCTCCCACCTGCAAGCAGCAGGGGCACCAAGACAGAACAACATGATGAAGGTGGAAAAAAAAAACCCCACTTCAACCACAGAAGCATTAATAATAGGTACATAGAATTGTCAGCGTGTGCGGGAAAAAGCTTTGTGAAACTATCAGTGACGATGTTAATTTAGTGCAGCTGCTGTACCCCCCTGCTGAGTTATAATCTTGTTCTGGATAATATATTATTTCAAAGCACAAAGCAGAAAGAGAGTTGGGTTTTGTCAGCGGTGTCACTGAAGTTTAGAAAATACTGTGCAGGACTGATTCAGTTCTAGAGGAGTGTTGAATAAACAGGTAAATATGTCTTTTCACTGTCAAAATATGTTTACAGATGCTATATCTGTAGGAAACAGTGGGAGACAGCTGAATACTTTTCTTCTCTATCCAGTATGATGTGATTATTTTACCCTGATGGTTTACCTGTAACAGTTCCATGATAAATATGAGGGGCTGAGGCGTCCTCATCAGTTCATCCAGTTCTGGAAATCCAGTGGAGTGGTAGTGGAACAGGTTTCCCATTCCACACATGTGTCTCTGGCCTTCAAGGGGGTCTCTGCCCTGAGCAATCAGCCTCATTCCTTTAGACACAATGGGGTACAGCCCTGTGTGCTGACAAATGAACACAACAACAAAAACATAACTACACACATTAAACATTGGAGCCCTCCATCATGTCAGCCCCTCGGTGCTACCAGCCCGTGCCAATCAGGCCTTCTAGGAATCTACGAGAAGTCGCCACAATTTTACTTGCAAATGAGATTTTCCTGCAGAAGGAAAACACAAAAAGACTGTGCAAATGTTAATGTTTTCACAATTGTTGTTTGTGTTTATATTATCGAGCATGTAGGAGGCTATGGAGGGTTGATTCATGTGCATCTTAATGAGAAGCAAAAGCCTCCCTTTCCTCACTGATGAAGACTCATTAGGACCTCTTTGGAGGGTCTCATTACTGGGTGTACAGTACAGGCCAAAAGTTTGGACACACCTTCTCATTCTTTGCATTTTCTTTATTTTCATGACTATTTACATTGTAGATTCTCACTGAAGGCATCAAAACTATGAATGAACACATGTGGAATTATGTACTTAACAAAAAAGTGTGAAATAACTGAAAACATCTCTTATATTCTAGTTTCTTCAAAGTAGCCACCCTTAGCTCTGATGACTGTTTTGCACACTCTTGGCATTCTCTTGATGAGCTTCAAGAGGTAGTCACCTGAAATGGTTTCCTAACAGTCTTGAAGAAGTTCCCAGAGATGCTTAGCACTTGTTGGCCCTTTTGCCTTCACTCTGCGGTCCAGCTCACCCCAAACCATCTCGATTGGGTTCAGGTCCGGTGACTGTGGAGGCCAGGTCATCTGGCGCAGCACTCCATCACTCTCCTTCTTGGTCAAATATCCCTCACACAGCCTGGAGGTGTGTTTGGGGTCATTGTCCTGTTGAAACATAAATGATGGTCCAACTAAACGCAAACCGGATGGAATGGCATGTCACTTCAGGATGCTGTGGTAGCCATGCTGATTCAGGTTGCCTTCAATCTTGAATAAATCCCCAACAGCGTCACCAGCAAAGCACCCCCACACCATCACACCTCCCCCTCCATGCTTCACGGTGGGAACCAGGCATGTAGCATCCATCTGTTCACCTTTTCTGCGTTGCACAAAGACACGGCGGTTTCTTGGCCCAAATAAATCTCTTCTGTTTGTTGCCTCTCCTGAGCAGTGGTTTCCTAGCAGCTATTTGACCATGAAGGCCTGATTCACGCAGTCTCCTCTTAACAGTTGTTGTAGAGATGTGTCTGCTGCTAGAGCTCTGTGTGGTATTCATCTGGTCTTTAATCTGAGCTGCTGTTAATTTGTGATTTCTGAGGCTGGTGACTCAGATGAACTTATCTTCAGCATCGGAGATGACTCTTGGTCTTCCTTTCCTGGGGCGGTCCTCATGTGAGCCAGTTTCGTTGGAGCGCTTGATGGTTTTTGCGACTGCACTTGGGGACACATTCAAAGTTTTTGAAATTTTCTAGACTGACTGACCTTCATTTCTTAAAGTAATGATGGCCACTTGTTTGTCTTTACTTAGCTGATTGGTTCTCGCCATAATATGCATTCTAACAGTTGTCCAATAGGGCTGTCAGCTGTGCATCAACCTGACTTCTGCACAACACAACTGATGGTCCCAACCCCATCAATAAGGCAAGAAATTCCACTAAGTAACCCTGACAAGGCACAGCTATGAAGTGAAAACCATTTCAGGTGACTACCTCTTGATGCTCATCAAGAGAATGCCAAGGGTGTGCAAGGCAGTCATCAGAGCTAAGGGTGGCTACTTTGAAGAAACTAGAATATAAGAGATGTTTTCAGTTATTTCACACTTTTTTGTTAAGTACATAATTCCACATGTGTTCATTCATAGTTTTGATGCCTTCAGTGAGAATCTACAATGTAAATAGTCATGAAAATAAAGAAAATGCGAAGAATGAGAAGGTGTGTCCAAACTTTTGGCCTGTACTGTATGTATGTATAGACTGTAGCCCAACTTACAACAGCGTCACACCAAAACTCAGCCACCTCTCCGATCCTCATGGATGTCAGCAGCGTCTCCCACACTTCCATCTTGAACATCTTTCCGACAAAGATCTCAGCTGGTCTGCCCGCCAATCGACTGTCATCAATGACCGTACGCTCAAAGTTGTCCAGCAGTGTCTGGAAATGGAAAACCAGCTGATACAGAGAGAGAACAAGAGGAATAAGAATTTGACTTTATTTCATAAAATCAGTATCAGTATCTTTGTTTGAACCATGTTATTTTTTTTATGCACACTATGTGATTCATATACATTATCAGATCATCAAAAGTCAACAAAAACAATGGTTATTACTCAAGTACTAACTCCTGTGTGTATCATGTGACTAAAACAGACAGAAAAGAAAACATGGAATGCCTAAAAGCACTGTTTTTGTCAGTACAATGCCATAGATATTGATGTAAGAACTACAGTGATTTTGGTTATTATCAAGAAAACCATGGAAAATGGGCAGATATCAGCTCTGAAATTAAACTCTTATGAGCTATTTTTGTTGTTATCATTATGTCATCATTATATTTGTCCAAACAAATGTACCTTTAGTTGTACCAGGCATTGAAATTAACAAAAAATTGAAGAAAACAAGGGTGGTCCAGTAATGTTTTTTTCCATAACTGTACACATATATGTAAAGGAGTCACACAGGCTTTACTGTACCTGAGTATATTTATGCTGGCTCCATGTAACTGTGTGTTTATAGCTTGACAGATTGTGTATAATAACTGGGAATCACCTCTCCAGGGAGGCAACACACACCCACACACACTGTAATGCAGACACGCAGGTAATACTGGAAATTCATGCTGGCATTGTCATGGAAAATGTTTGTCACAGTGTCCAGGCTTGGTGCCATATGGCTGGATGTGACTAGGAAGCAGAAAACTCGGCGACCAGTGGATCAGTGCATGAACAGAAACACAGACATGGTGCCAAAAAACATGTTGCAATTTGGTTGACCAAATGTTTGCTCTGTGTGTAAGAGCCAGATACTGAATAATTTCCTCACATTATGAATAATTCAGTGGTCTAACTGATGTGGGCAATGGATCACAACACTAAAAATAGACGTTTTAATGTGGAATAATTACATCACAATGGTAATTATGAAATGACTAAAGCACTGGGTTTAGATTGAATAATTATTTATATAATCAGGTCATTATCTATGACTCACCTTTGTCCCAGGAGGGAAGTGAGGCAGTGGTCCAGTGCCTCCAGCCAGAATCTTCTTCTTCACTCCGTGGTGGTTGAGAAGGTATGTCTCCTCCATTGTCAGCAGAAAAAGTGTGTGCTTTTCTGAGATTTCTTTTTGCTGTGTTCTTCTGGCTTTCTAATTAGCCCAGAGGAGAGCGCCTTGGCTGGTTTGCTGCTCTCTGACAGATGGCAGGATTAGCCAGGGTTTGGAGATGGCCACTTTAATCTGACGAGCTAATCCCTTGCCTACCCCTGCGATTGGTGGGACAATCCCTGCAGGATTGGAGCTGGAGAGGCGGGGATGACCACTGGCCCTGAATAACGTGGACAAGAAGGCTCCAGATTGCTCTTGAACATCTAAAGATCATTCTGGAAGGAAAGTAATCTTATGACATAATGATGGCACTTCTGCCCGGCCACAGAGTGAGGCCTGCGTGTCATTTGAGGAGACTGCACAGGAAGCAGCCAAGCAAACTGAATTTTAGGCCAAATGTACAGTCAGATTTAGATACACTAAGAATAATATACTGTACTGTGCAAAAGTCTTAGGTAGACTTTAGTTTTGTTGTTTTTGCAGGGCTGTGATGGGCATGTTTCTTTATTTCTAACAAGAAATATGCCAGAAACATGGAGAATATTGAAACTCACACAATGCATTTTAGTTTTTAATACTGTTTACATATTTGCTGTGTATTCCAGTTGAACATATTAGATAGATAGACAGACAGACAGACAGACAGACAGACAGACAGACAGACAGACAGACAGACAGACAGACAGACAGACAGACAGACAGACAGATAGATAGATAGATAGATAGATAGATAGATAGATAGATAGATAGATAGATAGATAGATAGATAGATAGATAGATAGATAGATAGATAGATAGATAGATAGATAGATAGATAGATAGATAGATAGATAGATAGGGAAATTCAAAAATTCAGCAGCTTTGCATACAGCACAAGAAGACAAAAAAACAGACAGAGCAGAACAGGTGGGTTGGCATTAAGGTTAGTATATACTCTAAAAAACTTGCTAAAGAACTTACTGTAAGAAAAACTTCCTGTATTGGATTATAACAATGACTGAGAAATGCATATGTGTGGTCATGCATTTAAGAAAAAAAGAAAAAAAAAAGAATATTATAGAAGTTATATGGAAAGAGAAAAGTATAAAAGACCATTAAAGCCTAAGGGACATTCTGAACGTGTGCAATATAACACAAGATTATTTAAGAAAACATCCGGAGAATTGACCCAAGAGAATTGAAAATTTAATGAACCCAAATGGAGGTCACATTAAATACTGACTATACCTGCAGAAGCTGTTAAGTTCTGAATTCATTAAGTTATTTTGTGTGTGTGTGTGTGTGTGTGTGTGTGTGTGTGTGTGTGTGTGTGTGTGTGTGTGTGTGTGTGTGTTTGAATACGGTGCATATTTTCTACTTATTTTTTGTTAGAAATTAAGACACGAGTTCATATCAACCCTGCAAAAACAACAAAGCTTAAGACTGTCTGACTTGTGCACAGTACTATATACAGCTCTGGAAAGAAGTAAGAGACCACTGCAAAATTATCACTTCCTCTGATTTTACCATTTATAGGTATGTGTTTGAGTAAAATGAACATTTGTGTTTGACTCTCTAAACTACCGACAACATTTCTCCCAAATTTCAAATAAAAATACTGTTATTTAGAGCATGTATTTGCAGAACATGACACGTGGTCAAAATAACAAAAAGATACAGGTGTTTTCAGATCTCAAATAATGCAAAGAAAACACGTTCATATTCATTTCTAAACAACACAATATTAATGTTGTAACTTGGGAAAAGTTCAGACATCAGTATTTGGTGGAATAACCCTGATTTTCACTGACTGCTTTCACCTGTCTTGGCTCTCCACCATTGATGTTGGATGACTTTATGCAGCTCCTGGTGTAGAAATTCAAGAAGCTCAGCAATGTTTGATGGCTTGTGATCATCCATCTTCTTCTGCATTATATTCCAGAAGTTTTCAAAGTGGGTTCAGGTCTGGAGATTGGTCTGGCCATGACAGGGTCTTCATCTGGTGGTGCGTCATCCACACCTTTATTGATCTAGCTGAGGCCAGGAGCATTGTCCTGATAGAAAAACCAGTCCTCAGAGTTTGGGAACAATGTCAGAGCAGAAGTCCAGTAGTTTTCAATAGTTATTTTTTTGGATTCCAGTTACTTTTGCAGTACTAATAGCACTGTTTTTGCCTATTGTAAGAAGATAGTGATGGCCACAGTAGTGGTTTTTATACTTCTCCCTCTTAAATAAGACATGGATCAGGTGTTTATTCAGTAGAATAAGGTGTGTTTGAGTTGGAATTCAACAGACACAGGAATGGAATGGCTGTCATACATGCACACATGCTGATTTCAGAAGAAATTGCAGTGGTCTCTTAATTTTTTCCAGAGCTGTATATGCTAAATACATCAAAAACATAAATAAAAGTTTAGTAAACACTGTTAAATCTTGTGAGAAATGTTAATCTACACACAGATAATCCTGCAATGATACACAGATGTCTATCTACTACATGTAAATTCATCGACAGCTATTGTTTGACTATTTTTAACCAATGAAGACCCAAACAGCTACTGGCAACCAAAAGCATCTACTGATCTAAAATGTTTAACAACTTCTGAACCACTAAACCTGAAGTTTCTGATCAATATGTTGAAGTAATGCAGATAAAATACAGTTTGTCATCTTTTCATGGTCATCAGATATGACCCATGTGGACGTTCAGAGGTGCCATAGTGGAAACACCTTCACCTTCTAGAACATTAATTCACCAGTAAAACCCATGGAGTTGGATCAGTGACAGTGGATGGACATACATGGTTTATGTTCAGTTAATGATAGATTTTACAGAAAAAGTCACTTTTTCTTCAGTTTTCTCTGTTTCTGATAGAATAACCCACAACTTTAATCTTAGCTTTTATGAACATCTACATTATCAGTACATTAAATATAGGAAAATACCAGATTTACACTGAAAAAACACAAAATACAGAGGATAATATTTTTTAAAAATGGTAATAAATCACTTTAAAAAGATTATATAGACAGAAAAAAATCATTTGGGAACTGACACAGAAGTAGCACTGGGTCTTTATGGGTTAACAAAAGAATTTTTTGGTTTATTTTAATCCTCTTTGGCACTTTGGTCACTTGAACATCTTTGGATTTTGGACCAAATAAGACATTTGAGAATGTCAGCCTTGGTTTCAAGAAACACCTTATTTACACAGTTTTTTTTTTTTTTTTTAATATTTTATAAACTGAATCTATTGATAAATCAAGGAAAATAACTGTTAGCTACAGGCTGACAGAAAAGGAATGTGAATGATCAGCCTTCAGTGATAGGAGCAAGTCGCGCATGTGAACGCAACAAAAAAGTCTGGAGTCTTATTGTCTCCATTAAGTCCTAAGTTTCTGATTCAGGTGAAAATGAAATCAATTTATATATATCCTTTATTTAACCAGGTAAAAAAAGCCTCATTGAGATTGCAAATCTCTTTTTCAAGAGTGACCTGGCCAAGAAAAGCAGCAAAATACACAGTTTCTGACAAGACAAAATCAACACATAATAAAAAAAAAACAAAACAACTTACAATCCATAGTGACAAAACAATCATTTGTGCAAGTTTAAAAACAGTTACATTGACCGAGCTCACTGATTTCCCACTCCTTTAAAACAGCTTTCAATTCACTTATAGTAACAAGTTCAGATAGATGTAGGTTTTTTTGCAGGACATTTCATGCAGAGGGGGCAGCATATTGAAATGCAGTCTTACCCAGCTCTGTTCTGGCTCTACGAACCACCATCACTAGGAACTCACCAATTTGAGTCACTGCTGGAAACTGAGCAGACGAGTCAAGTCATTGCAAGTGATGAGTCACTTCCAGGTCTACATGAAGAGTGGAGACATCAAGTACAAGCTCCAAATGGACAATGGTGAGTGATGGTCACAAATGAAATTATAGGCCGATACATCTACACATTTGTAAAGTGAAAAGAGAAGTCATTCTTTCTAGTTCCCTTCATATAAAAAATGTAAAGTCAACTAAGCCTAAAACACTTACATTACTGACAGTCCTGGAGTTTGATAAACTACTTTTATTGAAGTACTGTATTTCATTTAAAATCTGAGGCCTTTACATTTTATTTGACTCTTTTATACAACCTCCTATTCCACTGCATCTCACACTAAACAACTGACAGCTTTTAAATCCTAAAAACCTCGTCCAGCTTCAGATGTGTCGTCGATTCTGAATGTTTGTGAAATACTGAAGGATTAAGTGTTTCCTTTTTATGTTGAGTTTGAAGTTCTCCTAAATAAACTCTAAACCTCTCTTGGATTCAAAAGAAAACGCATCACCACAAATCTGAAAATAGGCCTGTTTTTCCGAGCTCATTAATGGTTGACTTTTTAGTCATACGCTCAGAAAAAAGTTTGGTTAGACCTTTAGGTTTTCACAGGACAGCAATGCTACAAACATATGATCTTTTATAGGATTTGATGCTTTACTGTAGATTAAACTACCTACAGTACAGGCAGTACAAATTTCCATGTTAACCATGTACAGCAGTAAATTAAGTAAGAAAATATCATATATAATGGAAAAGCACTGACAGGGACCGCTTTAATGTTCATTTAACACTATGACTTATGCATTTAAATATAATGAAGTATATTCAGTGTCATCTTTGTACTTGAGTAAACAATCGAAATACTTCCTCCACCAATGATGATGTATTGGTCATTCAAGTAAATTTAGTAGCAGTTACTTAATATTAATATTAGTGTTACTGATGCATTAATGTATAGAATAAAAATATCTTTCACCCCCACTCCTGTCAGACTCTAATACCTTAGTCTGATGAACGATAGACTGGTGATCGCTTGTTTAATTTTTCTTCAGTTTCGTCAGCTGATGGAAAAAATTCCCACTAGGGATCAATAAGGTATATTTGTACCTGTATCTGAATTCCCTCTTCCTTCTGTCTTACTTCAACAACTAGAGGCTGCTTTACAAAGACGGACACACTCTGCATTAGAAATCATCGGATTATGAAATGTGTCTTCTTATGTTATATAATGTTGAAGAATCTGCAACAAGCCAAAATCAAGCCCTTTCCATCAGTATTACTCAAGGAAATCTCAAGTCCTAAAAACTAGTCAGTGATCAGATGCACAAAACTGAAATGTTTTTATTTTTTGAACAAGAAATAAGGATTAAAGAACAAGGTATAGTAAATAAAGAATATAGAAAAAATATAATGTTGTGAATCTGCAGTAAAATGTGTCTAATGTACCAAAAAAGTACTATTACTTTCAGGATGTCGAGCAAAATAAGACACTGACCTTAAAGGCGGGCAAATGTTTTATTCATACAGTTACTAACAAAGTATGCCAGCAAATAAAAAACATTAATAGACAATTTGAATACACAAAATTGAATGTGGTTATTTTTTATCTACATGAAAAACTTAAAGGAATGACACAGCAAAGAAATTAATGAAGACTCCCTCCTCTGCCTCTTCACCTATGCTGTGCAGAAGATGACAGGACACTGCCCCCTGGTGGTCACTTTTCGATCAGTGAGTCCAGCTGCTCCTGCAGGGAGGCCAGCTGTTGGAGCAGAAAATAGAAGGTGTGATTGATGCCCGACAGCCCCGGGGTGTAATTGCAGGGTAAGTGGATGATGATTAACATGTCTCTTCACATTAATTTGCTGCCTTCATTTGTCAATACAAACAATGACCCCAGACAGTGGGTGGCCTCAGTGCCATAGCTGTAAAAAGGATGGCTGGTAGCTGCTGACAAATTACATTTTGCTTGATCAAATTTCAACTTTGCTATTAGGCATAAAAACTGCTGCTTTAAAAAAAGACAGCAAGCTCACTGCTGCCTGCAAACATGGCGTCTGACTCTCATACAAGATAAATGATGCGAAGAAAAATTCATGCAAAGTGCTGAAAGCTGTAAAACGCTCACTGCAAGCACTGATCCTTGGCTTTTACAAAAAGGCTCTTACCTGCTCCATCTCTCGCTCCTCCTGCTGAATAATCTCATCCAACAAGGCTTGGAAGCGGTTCTGTGTGAAGAGAGACAAACAAGATTTGTTCGAGTCGACATGCTGAGCCTCATTAAATTGTGATGGCTGTAAATGTGTGTCTGCCTGGGCTGCTCATGTCACTATCTCCTCTCTGACAGAAAGGCCACTTGGAATGCCAGCTAGAGACAGCTGACCTTTTCCCTGCGACTGTGATAATAACGACTGGAGATGGGGCTTTGACGGTCCCCAAACACCAGACAACGAGAGCTCTAAATGGCAGTGTAAAAAGGGCCATGGTTACTCATGTTTCAGTGATTGTAAAGTCTTTACTAAAGAGCAGCTAAACAGTGGATTTTTACGCCATTTTTCTGCTTGGAAGAGTCTTTACAGTAAAGGACTGATAGAAGAAATGTAATATTTAAAGCTTTACGTTCATATGAAATGGCTAGCAGTGTTATTTTTTTTTTTGCATATTTGTTTCCTGTTAAAAGCTGTGGAGGGTGACCTCCTTCTGGAAAAGCCTGGTGTGCTGTGGTTTGATCCGTAACAACACAGTTGTGACCAGTATGTTAGTCAACTTCTCGGCCCACTGCACCACTCAGTAACTCCTAGAAATTGTAGCCTGGGGTGAAAAATATCTAAGGGTTTGGTGGTTGTTTTCCAGGAAATTACAAATTAAAATACATTATCATTAAGAATATCTACAAAATGACTTTTAATCGTAGTTGGGCCAGGGAAAGTAGAAGAAGGTATGTACAGAATGATTCTGTACATGCAGACATAGATTATGAACTGTGTTGGTGAAATGTGTGTGTTCGCTGCTTACTTTGAGGGCCTGGTTTTCTACTTTCATGATGAGCTCTTCTTGCTGTTTCTTGCGGGCGCGTGTCTCTTGCAGCTTAGCCTTGACGCTGTTAATCTGCACCTGGTATTCCATGACTGCAGGGAGGAGTGGAAGAGTCACATCAGACAAAGTGCTCATTTATGCTTCTGTTTTTGTGTAAAGTGGAAAGCAATAATGAAGCTCAACACTACACCCACTAAGTCATGAGGACAAGGATTGCTCCTCAGTTTACCGATTCACAAGGATGCCTCCATTTTGGTCTGACAAATTGCAATTAATGGGAACAACAAATCCATTTGAACAGACGTGAGCCAGCATCACTAAAAGACCCAACTAAATCAGTCTTCTGTGAGCTCCGCAGAGGGTTCTTATTAAACCCAACCAAAGTGATAGCTCCCAACAACAACCTGTGGCTCCATTATAATCAACTATCCTCCAAACTAAGTGTATCCGTCCACTGCTCCCCCCTGCTGACTCTAAAATCCTCTTATATTTCCCATCTAATGTGCAAAAATCAAGCCAGGAGGAGTCCCTGCAGACACGTTTATTACAGCATTACAGTGTTGCCAAGAACATGCACAGCCAGATTCCGACACACTTTAAAAGGCTCTGCTGGGCAGCTGCACTGGAGCTGGCCAGTAGTGTTACCGACTGACAGCTCCATGTATGTAGATAAGGAGGCACTAAGCTGTCAGAGTGGACATCTGTCTGAGCTGCATGCTGAGATACAACACCTGTCAGATGGGTGAAATGAAGACTAGAGGGGAGAACTGTCAGAGTGTGCATCTCTGTGGGAGAAGGTGGGTATTTAACTTAAAGCAGGGCTACTCCTTTCAGTGAGAGACATCTGACCTGAAAAACTCAGCTCTGATTTTAGAAGCCCAGACACTGGGCTCAGGTTATTTTTGACCTCTGCTTTGACAAGAATCTGAGGGGGTTTGATTTAATTTCACGTCAGTCTCTAGTCTTGGAGTACGGTCTGACACCAGTACGCTAGTTCCACAGCTGTGACCGCTGCAAGAGACTAAAATGAAAGACTGTTGGTATGCAGAGTAAGTTGGCTGAAAGAATCAGCATTCACACTGAGGTGTATGTGCAAGCTGCAAGCACAGCAAGAAAGATTGTGTAATTCTAATGCTGCACTTAGTTCATCCACCAGTTCATCCGTCCACACACACACACACACACACACACACAGTGTGGTTTCAACATTTCCACATGCTCAGTATATAAATGATGACATATAGACACATGCATCTTGGTTTATACATGAGGGATTGCATGTGCATGTCTTGCATTTCTGTAAGTTGATAACTTTTCACATCCCTACATTTATACAGGTAACACTTGGGTAGATTTCTGCACTATACTGCATCAGTAACAATATTTCACCTGTAATACATAGATAACATTTTCATGCCTGAGTAAGATTTTGTACAAATCCCCCAAGCTTTTAAGTTAAGTTTTTCCCATTATATTTCCTATAGAGATGCTCAGATTTCTGCGTCTCACCTATTTGGTTGTTTCTGTCGGTCTCATGTTGTGCTGAGTCTGATTCATTGAGTTTGTCTTGGAGCTGTCGGACCAGATCATCCTCTGTGTCCATGATATTCAGATCCTCATCCTCGTGCCGGTCTCCTTCGTCCTCCTCATCCTCACTTGAGCTGCTTATGTCATTGAAGATCTCCCTCAGTTCATCACGCTGGGCTGGTTATTCAGAACATACAGTATATTGGTGTTAAAACATCGACACAAGCCAGAATGTTGAAGATTTTGGTTAAATCCAAGAAAGCAGCTTAGTTGTAGTTTATAATAGCAGATGCTATGGCATGGGGTCATAATGCAAGTCTGCGACAATGATGTGGACTCCAAAATGTACTAATGATGTTGAAGATATGTGAAAGGGACACTGTTTGCTCTCACACTTGGCGTAAAAGTCACAGAAGCATGACCAAACTGTATTGGTGTGTAATATATTTCCAATACAGGGAACCAATCACTAGTCTTCAAGCAGAAGTGGCTGAATACACGCATGAGATAACACTGTGCTACCCCAGCAATTTGGTGTTAAGTTTAAAGTAATATTATTCAGTGCATTCATGCACACCTCTCTGTTGAGCACCTGTAAGTGCCAGCACACTGTGCATTTAGGAGCTGGCCAGGTTCTCTGGGGAATGCAGAGGCAGGAACAAGCTCAAGGCCAAAGATTAACTAATGCTTGAGTGGGCTCCATTTCCTTTTCACACTACTGGGGCAGAGGCTATCAAGAGTGCCAAAGGTGGTGCACATGCTCAAAATGAAGAGGGTTAACCTTTGCTGCCTAGTGGAGAAGAGAACCAGACAGAGCATTGTATAACAGTCAGGTCAATGCAAGGGCTACATGTGCCAAGAAATCCCTGTATCAAATTCCTTTTGTAGATTTTTCATAAAATGGTGACCCTGTATGCTCCAGGTCATTTGTAGACGTAAAGGTACATAGCCTCCTTTTGTAGTTTTAGCCACACAGGACTCCAGCAGAAACTCTAAAATTGGTCTTTATTATTCACATAGCACTACATGCATTATAGATGTAAAGGCGCCTCCAGAATATGAGATTTTATCAATCTTATAAGTTTACTACAAGTCAAGCTTTGCAGCTCGGTCAAGAAATGACATTTGATTCATGTAGGCTGTATGAAAAAAAAAAACACCTGTGAATTGCAAACTATGAAACACGTCAATATTCAATACCAAAATGTCAATGATTGGCATTGTCCAGGGGAAAATGGACAGAGTGGATACTAACACCCTGTATTAAATGGACTCCAGACAATTAAATCATCAAGTATTGATAAACTAAGACACCTTTGGGTTCTTAGCAATATTGGAGAAATTCAATAGAGTTTTCCCCTTTTTTCTCACCAACTCAATTTCTGACAAAGACATTCATCTGTGATTCATTTTGCCATCTTGTGTTGGGAATCCATAATAATACCATTAAAGTATCCGACTGATAATTAGTATCTTTAGTATCTTTTGTGGTGCTAGAGTGATTATGGATGAAGCTAAGCTGAGAATTGTAACAATCTGAAAGGGAGGACAATGTGGACCTAGTTGTGGCACAAGAAAAGATGGTGATTAGAGATGCTAATATTACAAAGACAGCTTTAAGTATTTTTACCATAAACAATTTCCAGTGTTCTGTATATCAGTGCATCATTTCATGCACATTCCTATTAGTTGGTTAGTGGACATAGGTCACAGTAGCAGCTACATTGTGTGACAGTCATTCTAAATTGCTGACATTGTAAGCATGACTACATTGTCTGTCCAGACTCTTAATTTATATGTAGTGAAGACTAAAGAAATGCAATGCAAGCTCGTGAGGGAATTTTTTTTTTAGTATAATCCATTCCCAAACTATGGCTAAAGGTGTTATGGCAGAACCATTGTGATGCCATGGCAAAGTTCACCTTTGACTTTTAGATACAAAATGCTATCATTTCATCACTTCTCCTATGGCACATTTACATTTTGCTGCAATTATTGTACAAACACTTGGAATGGAAAAAAGGTCAGTGTGACCCTCGACCAACAACCACCAAAATATAACTGGTACATCTTTACTGAACTTGTTCAAAATTTGAGAAAAAAAAATCTCATCATATTCCTGAGATATTGCATTTACAATTGCAATTCACAACGACAACATAACACAAATATATAAAAACCTGCTTTACTTACCAGAAGGACCATGGCCCATCTTATGTCCTGAAGTGCCGGGTGAGGAGTCCAGATTGGCCAGAGAGCCGTGCTGGTCTGCTTCCTTAGACTCATCCTCTGCAATGATTTCCCATCCTATGTATGATGTGTTAAGGTCAATATCTCCTTAGGAGCTACTAAAAAACTTTGAGAGGACCATCACAGAAAGCCTTTTGGGTTTTCAAGACCCTCATTTCCTACGAACTCTTCTTTGAAGTAGACCTGAAACCAAACTCCACAGGAACTGTCTCATTTGATCATTCATTACTGTGTCATATGTATATCTGCTACCTCATGCCACGCGCAAACTATAATTAGAATCCAGCTTCACTGTGAGCAACTAAGCAATGATAATGAACAGTCCATCTCAATTAACACACAGCATGTAGTCACTCATAGAGGCCCCGCTGTGCTCTTATTCTGTCAGACAAGTTTAGAGTTTCATTAGAGCACTAATGGCCTCCTCGCAAAGTGCATCTCTCTCACAAAGACATCAGACAGAGTCAACTCAGGTGAGCCAAGAAAGACACAGGGTGTCCACTTGGGGCAAATAACAGTCTATTTTGGCCAATAAATGGCAGTTGGATGATATTTTATTTAAGAAGATGGAATGAATCTGTCCTGTTGTAAAATCTTTAGTTTTGCAATATTAAAAACATCCAGCTGATTCTACATTTCAAGATGCAATCACCCTTTTTGGAATGAACATATTTTTTCTCAAAAATGAAACAGAAAACCATTGTTGTTTTGATCCACAACAGGATATTTACATTTTAACTGCTTTTAAATCTGGTTGTACTAAATATTTGAAACTGTCTAAAAGGATACGGACACTGACAGCCTCAGCGTCTGTGCTCAGCAATCTCTTCACTTCCTTTTCCACATCAGGAGATTCAATATACTGCAACAGAGAGAAAGAGAGAGAGACCGGGTTACATGTAGCGTTAGAGGCATCCCACTCTCTTCCTTGATTTCTCTCCTGTTCTCTGTCTCACACATACACACACAAATATAAAAGCAGCAGCTGGCCGCATGCCAGGAAGCACATTAGCGATTAAAGACAGAAGGGGCCAAATCAATATGGCTCAGCTCTGCACCTTCAGGAAGATTTATTCAAAAGACAAAGTAGAAGTGTAGTGCTCAAGCACACTAGCTTTCACTTTGATCAAAGCAGAAGTGAAATAGCTTTTCCTGCGTGCCTTCAGGGCAAACTAAGATGGAAAGCTTTATTTATATGTAAATCTTGGTTTTCACTTTCACCACAGTTCCTGTTTTATGATATGTAAATGTCCTGTTGGAAGAAAGCATTGGAAAGAGATGTATCATCAGGCAAGATGCTAAAGAGATGGACGGGAAAGGGGAGGGGAGTGCTGAAGGGGAAATGAAAATGTCAAAACCTTCTTTTTCGCAGTTTTCCGAAATCTTCTCTTGCGTGTATTCTTCAGAGGGCAGGTGACTGGAGACCAGAACAGCAGGATTAGTGAAATCAAAATGACTCAATTAGGTGTGTAGGAATTACTGATGTATGAAGTTTTCCGCTTTAACAGCTGATGCCTGATGATGTACATGGTTGTCAACTTACTGCCATGGTTCCAAACGAATTTCTTGTCCTTGTCTTTGTCCTTCTTCTTACTTTTAGGATCTGTACCTGTGGGTTCCTCTAAAGGAGGGTAAAGGTCTCCATCTAGTGTACATACCAGCATCTAATCCATTGGTGAGAGAGAGAATAAACATGTATTTATTATGGTCTACGTTCTGCTGATTAATGTTGCCATTGACACATCGTGTACATGCATATGCCACAAAAACACTAGCCATGATACATTTTGAATAAGCTGCACATTTTTTGCATTAATGATAGAGGTTACAGGCTGTATGATGGCTTTATATTGAAGTTTTAATGGAGCATTTGTGAAGGTTTCAACACATTAAATTTCAGACTATTTATGAATGCAACGTAAGGTGTATTTTATGTCCCATCGTGCTGGCAATTAGGGAGGGAATGTATTTACTAATAACAAAGATCAGTCTTGTTAAGCTCTTCCATTGTCTCACAGGCTGCAGACACTCAGTCACTGTCACAGTTTCAGCATGCTCAGCTGCTCTTCAGTCTACTCCAGCTGTATGCACTATACAGTACACACTTCAATCCACTTATAACTGACTTATTTTCTATGTTCCAAGGCAGCTGAACAATGATCACTTATTTGCGGCATACTTGTGATCACAACATCTCAATATAAAGCAATAATGCCAACTGATAAAAAAAAGGATGGAAATAACTACAGTCCGACTGATGTGGGATTTTTGGGGCCGATGTGATACCAATACTGGGGCTGAAAAAAACCGATAACCGATATATATCGACCGATGTATGAAATAAGAACATTGATATACACAGGATATAATAGTCCTATATTAGATAATGGGTGGACATGTGAATTAACAGCTGCATCTTTATCTCACAAAGGTAATTTCCACAACTTTAAAAAGCTGTATAATAGTCTTATATTAGACTAGTATCTCACCTGTGGGGAACCACAGGTTGTAGATGTGGTAGTTTTTATGTTGGGGAGAGCAGACTTTTGGGAAAAGATGTGAGTCTATATTTTATAACTAATGACATAAAAATTGTTTGGTAAATCATTCTTTAAAATGTAAGCGACAATTAATATACAGTATTAATACCCAGGCACGCCTGCAGAATGAAACTGTGAGGTACCCAGAAAGCTCAGAGACGGGAGTGGGGGGTGAATAGTTTGTAAGATGGGGGGTAGATAGTGGTCTGTAATTTTTAGAGCTGGGGGTGGGGGGATAGCGGTCCGTGAGTGTGTGGTGTGTGTGTGTGTGCGTGTGTGTGTGTGGGGGGGGTGTCCGTGAAAGTGAAACTGAACACGCTTTACTATTTTTCTAACTCTCAGGGCAGCACAGACACATAGGAGCAGAGTGACAGAATCTCCGCGCTGCATAAAAGTTAATACATCAGTTACAAATTGACCGATGTTGATTAATTGATGATACGTTATAACTGGGCCGATTAATCGGTCAGGCTCTAGTAATAACCACCCATACTGCATCCAGCAACTATAAAAGAACTGTCAAAAATAATTACCAGCAATTATCAATTCATTTTTTATCTTGAAATGCCCATCCCTACTCCTGATGTGAATGTAGAGCAAAACTGGATGATGGTGCATATTTGCAGATGGGTATGTATGGAAGCTTTATATTTTTCTGGTATACCATATAACTTGAATGCCTTTACACCCAAAGTTCCAAATCTGTGTGTTTTCTAGTACAGGGTGCCACAGATTTCAGCGTAACACTAAGAGGGCCCATCTTGCACATCACAACACACCATCTGATAAATTTTGAAGAAGCCGCACAGTTTGCATTAAGGATAGTGGTTATTGGTTCAATGTTGGCTTTGCTCTGAAGTTTTAAAACGGCTCAACTGATACAAATTTCAAAGCCAAATTGTGATGAATGTAACTTTCTAAAATCCATCCAACTTAATCTGATCAATTTTAGAGCCTGACAAAACTGAAAGTAACACACTGTATTTTGAGGAGCCATAGAAACACTGTTTTAATGCAAGAAATGTAATTATACTAAGGTTTACACTCAAAATAATAATAGCCATAGTGGTGTTCTACCTGGCAGACATCAGCTGTTTTGTAAAAGGTCTTTTTGTCTACTGTTTTCAGAGATTCAATCATGCAGGGAAGATCCACCAATTTGCAGGCCAAAGGGACACGGTCCACTCTTACAATACCATGACGACCATCCGCTACAAACAGAAAGGACAATGTGATTGATTAAAATGACAGGGTGTGTATAGAGTTGTAATGAGCATTGCTTAATAACACTGGGTTAGATATGTGTAATTAAAAAAACAGTATGTATGTATGAACAAAATTTAAGTAACTGTGGGCAATTTTCAGCTTTGTAAGTAGATGGTTCCACAACTGCATTATGAGTAAAGATGAAACGGCTTACGATGCAATTCGATCGTGAGTCTGTCTTTCATGTTCATACTGCCAGACTGGGCAATCCTCCTTACTGTAGAGGCATACTCCTATAGAAAAAGACAACCAACATTAAATTTTACTTCTCCATAAATTTTATATTAAATTTCAAGGGTGTTCAACTCTCTCACCGTAGGCAACCTCAAAATGAACTGGCTCTCCAACTCATAGGGTGCATCCTCCTTATTCTTGGAGCCAGCTTTACCAACTACGATAAAGAAACAGGTACAGTCAATAAATTCGTAATAGCTTTTTTTTCATTACATGTATTTGTGCAACTATTGTGTGTACACTGTGGTCGTCACAGAATGATACAAAGGTTTGGAAAGAAGTCTGAGAGTCTGTCATTTGTGCTTTAATGGTTGTGTGGGAGACAAATTCCATGTTTTCTCTGAATGCACTAATGTAGAGGTTGTTGAATTTAGGCAAAAGTACTTGCCAAAATACTACTCACAACATCCATTTATTTATAAACTTGTAATGCTTCTTCAGTCCAAACAAGCAAAAACAATCCATAAATTAGATGCCCTTTTGAAAAGGGTTTTACCTCTTTATCAATGATTTTTTTGTTATTATTGGGCGTATAGTATTTTTTCTGTAATAACATAATGTTTGTACTCCATACCATGTATTTGGTGATGAACAAAATAAAATATATAAAATAAGAAGCAAACTAAGTCTTAGATGTATGCAGCTATCTGTTTCATTACTACTGGTACCTGTGTCACTGCTTAACTCTATTGTACTCATGATGTTTCAGAGTTTCTACATCCCTGCAAGCAGACCTGCAGCCTTGAAGATCCTCCTCCAGCAAACTCCTATTTTGACCACAGAATGCACTCTGCTCATAATTATTTAAAATGAATGCTGATTTTATTTTTTTTTTCTTTGTACCTTGTCTGCTGACTGTGAAACTTAGTAAAAGTAGAAGATTAAAGGATGTAATCTATGGGTAATTATAATGCATTAAACTTTGAGCGTAGAATTAAAATTATGTTGGACTAATTTCCCCATTACAATCAACACATACATATTACACCGTAGGAAATGTCAAATAAATAAAACCTATGACTTAGCATTTGTTAAAGTAGATCCTGTAGCTAGCTACAGCTAATGGCAATCAGCTAATTTATTCGACACCGGTGCTATCATTAAACACTATTCTCGTTAAGTTTGATGAAATGACCACTTATCGTGACTTGTGAACTCCTCGTAAGGTCCAAATAGCAAACACTGTATTTATATATCACCATCACTGTGTTTGTTTTGTACCAATCGTAATGAAATTTGCTCGTGTAGCGTGTTTATACAACAGTAACAAACAGACCGCTAGCTAACGTTAGCCTAATAAGCTAAAATAACAGCACATTCAGCTAACGTACCTTTCAGTTTAGATGTCATCTTTGCGTCAGTATTACAGACGGTGCTGCTACAGAAAAGAATTTAAACGCTAAAGCAAAACAAAAGGGTGAACCATTACATGTCGTTTCAGCTAAAGGACGAACTAGCTGTAGAAAGATTCGGAGCCACCGAAAACACCGCGGTGACACTGTGCGTGTGCACGTCAGGTCTGTGAATGCGCATCTCTGTCTGATGTTGCATTCACGATTCCTCGGATATTTATGTGCAATCCTTTTTGGTATTATACTTTTTAATTATCGCGCACTGAGTGCTAAATTATTAAACGACAGAAAGTACATTATCCTATAGCATGTACCAATTTGCGTGATTAGACCCAAACGTAACTATTTTTTCATTGGCTTTACATAAACGACAGATTAATTTGTGAAGTAGGTCACAAAATTCTCGAATATTAAATGTCACTTAAAGGGGAACTACAGTACTGGTATTTCCCGTTTTTGTGACTCCATTGTACGATACGTATTTGTTGAGATATGAAAAAATAAACTGCAAACAGTACTTCCTTTAGTAGGCCTTAAACACCGAACATACAGTTGTTTTATAAACCTGACTGTCGTAGTGAAATCGTGTCAATACCAAGTAACGCTTGTAAAGCAATATTTTTTTTCTGTTTTTATTTATTATTAAACTAAATGTTCCGGACTAATAGTTGTACAAATTGGTGAAAAAATAAATAAATAAATAAATAAATAAATAAATGAAATGAGTATTTATCAAGTTTTTAGATCGTGTAACGTCACTTCCTGTTAAAACACTACATTTCAAGATAAGAGTCCTTGTTTTGAAGTAGTGTGATTATACTTAAAGAAACTCCGTAGAATTTATATTTTTAGCAATTAATTGTTTATTTTAGTAATTAATAATAACTTGAACAGATATTTATGTCTTTTTATTGTTTAAAACTGACAATATTTAATATTAAAGCTTTTACTTTGAAGTAAACATTGGGCCCTTTTTAGGAAATCAATTTGTACTTCCGGGCCGGAATCGATCGCTCTGTTGCTGTCGTCTTTCTATCGCCTGGCCCCCCGGTTCGTGTGTTATATTCGCACAAAGTTTGGTTTTCATCTACGACGACATTGCACCAGCTGAGCGCCGAACAACCGAAATGGGGTTTAATGTGACTGTCAACAGTGCTTGGAGGGCGACCAGGACGCTGTGGCTGCTAATGCTAGTGAGCCTGTCTGTGTGCATCTGTGTGTGCCGAGCATCATCACCTCAGGAGGAGGACAGTGCCATGGAGAACATCGTTACAGAGAAAAAAGCTGAGGAGAGCCACAGGCAGGACAGCGCGGACCTCCTCATCTTCATTCTGCTCCTCACCCTCACTATCCTCACCATCTGGTTGTTCAAACACCGGCGTTTCAGGTTTCTGCACGAAACTGGACTGGCGATGATTTATGGTGAGAAGCTCCAGCGTGACTGAGAGACGTCATCAGTGCCATTTCTGTGATCTCATACTCATCATTAGATTTTACATTGTTGTTTCTTATCAGCCACCTTTCAATCCCACAGCAGTGAGATACAGCATCATTTTAGCATATTAAGGTTTCTCTGGGTTGACACATCCTCTTTTAGTCATTCAATCCTTCACATAATCAGGTAGTTCATTGAATTGTAGATCAATTAACCATTACAGTCCTTTTTACAGCCAGACATTAAACCAGAGAGTGCACACAGACCCAGGACCAATAATACACCCTTCCTGTTTTGTCACAATAGTCAGTAACCACAAACAAACCACTTTATGTCAGTTGTTATTATGTTATCCCTCTAAGTTTGTCAGATTTCTTCACTGTTAAAGAATTTGAAGAAACAATTCTAGTTTGGACTCATTTCAATGGATTTGCTCCAACATGTAAGGTATTCTCAACTACCCTTTCTGCCCTGTCTGTTCAAATAAACTAGCGCAATAGTTGTTGTGTAATCCTGACTGATATAAATGAGATCCCATAACTGTCTTTTGTGGAGATAAAACTGAATATGGCACTGTTTCCCAGGTATGGATTAATTCCTGTTCCAAACTAAAAAGTTTGTTCTATGGAAACATCCACTGAAATTTTCTTAATAGGCTTAGTCTTTGCCTTAAACTGTTAACATGTGGATAGAAGTACATATAATTCACAGACATTTAGTACGCTGTCAGTGTTCACAGTTGAAAAACGTGTGAATGCAAATACAAAAGTCAGATGAAAGAATATAACTTTGAATTTTCTGGAGCTCATTCCATTTCTATGCAGTGTAGTGTGTCAACCCACTTTCTCCAATTGCAGGGAGAATAAAAGGGATGGCTAATGTTAAAATTTCTTGCTACCTGAACATGTATTTGCTGTCTTAGGTAACTAAAAAGCATAACATACAATGCTTCTCCAATCCATTTGTTAAAGAGGCCCATCTCACATTTTTGTGCAGATGCAATGTTGAGTAAGAGAACCATCATCTGTGAGGGATCTGTGGGCTATAAGATGAAGGCAAAAGTAATTGCATGATAATAATGTATTGATATTTTATATTATCTACAGCCTGTCAGTCCTGGAAGTGGCATTTTAAAGGACAAAGTACCCTAAGATACACACCTGATCAAAATTTTAAGAGCAGTTGAAAAATGGCAAGAATTTACATTTTGAACCATCTTTTGGACCATCCTGCATGTTCCCCTGATCTAAATCCAGTGGAGAATATTTGGGGATGGATGGCAAGGGAAGTTTACAAAAATGGACATCAGTTCCAGACAGTGGATTCAAAATGACTGTCTTACTGCATCCAATCTCAGCAGTGATGGCACCATACGACAGTTCTTGTTTATGCAGCTCAACAATTCGACCACGTTTAAAGAGAGAATGGTTTTTTGCCTTCAGGAGGTCATGACACTGTGAATACCTGACGGAAAATGACATTGAATACACATTTTTGCGCAGATTTTGGCTTTTAAAGGCTGTGGTCTTAAACTTTTGATCGGCTGATGAACAGCCTATTTCGGTTTCAATGCTGTTACCCAAATTTTTTTTGTGTGTCAGTCCCATTTCTTCTTTTTACATTTTGAATCTCTTCTTAGAACCTTCTTAAGGTCCTACAGTGCAAAATGTAAATTCATGCCATTTTTTCAACTGGTCTTAAAATTTTGAGTAGGAGTATATAATTCTTTCAGTTTGCCAACACAACCGAAAATTTCACCTTTCTATACTATGATCAGGTTAAGCCATGTATGAAGTAATATGTCATTTTGTGTGGGAAGTGCATCATGTGATTAAGTGTCTCTTCGTGCCGTTTCACAGTTTTTTAAGGGAAATGTAGGATATCTCAGTGACTCACCTGGTAGAGTGCAAGCCACATAAGCTGAGTCAACAGGAAGAGTCATTTTTTGCATGTTGTTCCCTCCCAAGAATTTGAGCTAATATAATATATTTGGTGTTTTAATAGTCATTAAATAAGTACTCTATTAATTTAGATGTGTGCTTCCTTAAAAAAATTAGCTATTCATAGTTGTTGTGAAGGTAGAGTATCCCTCTCCTTTTCACTCTGCCTCAAGACATGCATCACGAGACCAAGGCTGGCTGACCAATATACTATATATCACTCAAGCTGTCTCCATCTGTCATCTGTAGGAATGTGTGTCTTCCACTATGCGTTCCTTAGGCCTGCCACTTTTTAGACTATATATATGGTTACAGTATTCCACTGATAGGGTGAAAAAGGCACACTTACCATCAATTAATTTGGACCAATGACCCATTTATAATGTTAGTAGTATTTAACCTTTGTACGTCAGAGAGTGCATTCAGAGCTGGAGTCATTAATCTCCTCTGTTCAGCATGCTCTGTTGAGAGAGTTTTCCTCAGTTTTCATTGTCTCTACACTTGCTCAAAACACATATCTATAACTGACTTGTAGTCCGGTCATTGTTCAAGATGCTTATATACATCGTAGCATCACAGTACATCAAACACCTTTCATACTTCAGACTAAGTTTTTGGACTTGTTTACCACTAAAAATATGTCTCCAACTCAGATGCATGTGACTCGGCTATTTTTGCTCTTCAGAAAGGTCCTCTAGAGTCACAGCAGATACAGAATTTTTCACAGGCTAACCAGAAATCTCTTCAGAATTGATCTTAAGAAAGTTTTGTGACAGAGCACAGTTTCTTTTCCAGACTAAGATTTAACAGCAAAAATGAAAAAAATATTGATCTGTCTTCCATCTAAAATGAAGGTATTAGCACTTAACGCACTTACTTTTTCTCAAAATTTGTACCACCATTCTCTCCACTTTTTCTTCAGGCTTACTGGTCGGTGTGGTCTTGCGTTACGGCATCCACGTCCCTCGTGATGTGAGTAATGTCAATCTGAACTGCCACGTAAATGCCAGTCCTGCCACTCTGCTGGTCGACGTCAGGGGCAAGTTCTATGAGTACACTCTGAAACGGGTGATCAGTGCTAACGAGGTGGATGACCTGCAGGATAATGAGATGCTGCGCAAGGTATGATCCATCAAAACATTAGTGTATTGAAATACTTGTGTGAAGATGTAATCCTGAATGTGCAGGCTCAGTTTGGTACTCTCACAGACTATTTCAATGCCATTTACAATTTATTAATTCATTGAGTTAGTGCAGTTGTAGGCCTTATATGCCTGCCGTGTTATTAAATAAGCAATTTTCATGAAATATTTCTATATTATTATTACTAAGGGCCTGAGCATTTGTTCTGATTTTGAGCAATTGTTTCCTATAGAAATGCATTGGATTCTCCTATGTAAATCTTTAAATGCCGTTCTCTCAAAATGAGTTTTTTGCCATGCTCCATTAAAAATATCTCAGCCTACGTATCACCTATGGACACTAAACTTTCCAGTTATACACGTAGCAGTATTCTGAAGCTATTTACAGAGGGATTTGTTAATAAATCATTCCTGACCTGATTTATGTGACATTTTAATTTTAAAAAAATATGGCGAAAATGTATTTTTTAAGGCTATGGGCAGTATATTTTTGATTTCCTAGGTAATGAAAGCAGATGTCCTGAAATCCCTCAGTGATTATTTTTTCATCTTGCATTTGAACAAAATGAAAAAAAAAAAAAATTTGCTCCTGACTGTATCTACGGAAAATGTATGCAAAATTGCGCATATTTATTGACATGATGAATAATTTGCATAATTAAACATACAAATTTCAAAAATTTGTACATTTTTTTCATACTTGTGTAAGTAATCAATTGAGGAAGTTTCATGGTGATATCTATTCATTTCAAATTTTACCCTATTCACCTGTAGTGTCTCGCCTTAAAGAAGAATAAGATCTCCAGTTGTTTTTCTTTTATAGGAAGGCAAGGAACAAAGCATTTTCTGCAAAATATATCTAGATGTTCATGTTAATTGAACCCGCACTTGTAGGATTTTTTTCGCAGCAAATGTTTTCATCTATGACATTTTTGACAGAACAAAATCAAACACAGATTTCTAACACTTTATAAATTACATTTTAACAAAGCAGTAGTAGTGACAGTTTCTCTGTGTCTGTCTTGTTTTTGTCTGTAGAAGCTGTCCTCTTTTCCCCTCCTATATTTTATTGCTATTAATCCTTCCCGGTGATAGAAATTACTTCATGTTGTCCCAGATGTGTCATTAATGATTAATAAATTAACTGAAGTTGCTCAGTAATGTAGCACCCTACAAATCTCCATAAAAAATGTTGTTCTGAAAGCATCTTTGTTTTCTTATTCTGGTGACTCAGAGCTGTCATTTAATACTGTGTTTTGTGTCTGATGCAGGTGACCTTTGACCCTGAAGTGTTCTTCAATATCCTTCTGCCACCAATCATATTCCATGCAGGCTACAGCTTGAAAAGGGTACACTGAGTTTTTTTTAAGCACTTTCTCTGGAGCTAAAAACTGAATGCACATTAATCACACTTACACATGTGTGACTGTAATGATAATATAATTATGTTTTCATTATGAAATGGTTATATATAGAGTCACAGAAAAAAATATTAGACCATCAAAAGTCATCAAAAACAGTGCAAGCAAGCAATCAAGTACTAACTCCTGTGTGTATCATGTGACTAAAACAGACAGAAAAGGAAACATAGAATGCCTAAAAGCACTGTTTTTGGCAGTACAATGCCATAGCTATTGATGTAAGAACTGAAGTGATTTTGGTTATTATCAAGAAAACATGGAAAAAGGCTAGATATCTGCTCTGAAATTAAACTGTTATGAGCTTTTTTTGTTATTATCATTATGTTTGTCCAAACAAATGTACCTTTAGTTGTACCAGGCATTAAAATGAACAAGAAATTGAAGAAAACAACAGTGGTCTAATAATTTTTTCTGCGACTGTGCTCTATTTTTGTCATCTATATAGAAATGAGTAATAAGCATATTTAGACCAGATTAATGGTTTGATTAAATGTCAACAGTTATATTTTGGTTGTTTCAGAGACACTTTTTCCGTAACATGGGTTCCATCCTGGCTTATGCCTTTCTGGGAACAGTCATTTCCTGTTTTATCATTGGGTAAGTGCTGTCACTATAAATAGCAACCACGGGAAAAGCATCGACTGATTCTTCAATAATGTATTCACATGTGTCAATTACTGCAGTGTTAAGTGTCCGTAATGTGATTAATGTCACTATTGTTTATGACGATATGCAAAATCACCTGCTGTGTCTCTGTCAGGTTGCTGATGTACGGTTGTGTGATGCTAATGAAGCAGGTGGGACAGCTGGGTGGAGACTTTTTCTTCACCGACTGTCTCTTCTTCGGAGCCATCGTCTCTGCCACGGACCCCGGTATGCACACTATGTGGCTTCTCAGTGTTGACTTGATTTAAAATTGGTAAAATTAAACCTTCATCTTCTTAAAGCTGTGGCTGTTCTTACTAATATGACGCAGATACAGGCAAGCTTTGTTTGCTGCAGCTGAATAAAGAATTTTGCCTGTTTGTTGAGTGTATTTCAGATTCACACTATCTAAATATTGATAAGAAGCATGTAGAAATAACACCAGCTCACATTTATTGGACTTGTTCTTTTTTAAGGTTGGTATGGGCCATATAATACACTGTTGCCATAAAATTGCAATTATTTTTTTTCAGACACATTTCTCTTTTCATTCCTATTTATACACATGAGTAATCACCTTTGACCTGGTACAATGATTACATACTGAGTCCCAGTTACACTTTATCTGTTAAGAATAAATCACATTGTCACAATCATTTCATTAGAAGAGGTAAAATTATTTTATTCCAACTGTATGGACAGCAGTGTGGTATTGTGCCAAGATACACAATCAGCTGTATTTCATAATCATTCATGGAAATGAGGTCATAATATTGGTTCTTCCTGTGTTTTATATATTGCTAGTGTCACAGTCTTAATAGAAATGTCAGTTTCTCTTTTGTGTTTATTTTGTTGAGGATTGCAGGCCTCGTTTGACAGGAGAATCATCTGTAGTCATCTCCTGGTGGTGGTTTTCTTGCCTTCAGTCAGGAGCAGTTTGTAAAGATATTTGTCCTGAATCATGAGTGTATCTGGGACTTTTCCCAGGAATAGCATGAAAGAAGCGATCAATATCTGTTCTAAAAATGTTCCTTATATTCTTTGCAATGTCTAGACGAAATCATTCAACTAAAGGCCCAGAATATTAGAAAATGGTTCAACATAGATTTTTTACCAGTGGTTGTGATTATAAGAGGCAGAATATTTTTTTTTTCCTGGAATATCAAATCTAGTTTACAAAGAGATGTGTTCTGCAAAATCGTGATACATTTCTAATAATGGTAACTGTAGACACTAGTATTCATTGTTGTTTGTGCATTTGTTTTGTTCAGTTCTAACTTGTTTCTCTTTACCTCACAGTGACAGTGTTGGCTATCTTCAATGAGCTGCAGGTAGATGCAGATCTTTACGCTTTGCTTTTTGGAGAGAGCGTCCTCAACGATGCTGTGGCTGTGGTTCTGTCTTCGTAAGTTGTGTGTTTTGTGAAACTACATCACTTATACCTGTAATATCTTGTTATATCTTCATTTATGCTAAAGTCTGTTGTGCCAGTCTGCAGAGTAACTGTAACAGAAATGCTAGAAGTCCATAACTTGCATTTCGTATTAATCAACCAGGGCCCTTTATCAAAACTATTCAGTTTCTTATTAACAATGCACTCAACATGTGGCCCCCTTAAGCTCACACGTCTCTGTTTTTCTCCCCCTCTGCATGTTATTACTCGCACAGAATTATAAATTGTAATAGGCAGCACAGTGGAGCGGCTCATCCCTGCAGCGGCACTCTGACCGACTCATTGAACGGGTGCACTAAGTAGTGCATGGCATTGTGTGCCTTTGCATTGCCTTGGGACAAACATGACAAATCACCGGCCATTTGTTTTTAGACTTGCTCAACCAGAAATGCAGAACATTTCATTATTTATTCATTTATTTTAGCTTTTTCCCTTTAACTATATTTGAAATAGTGAGTCAGCTGCACACACTCTTTGGAGATACTGTATATACAGACACCAAAGAGAGGGCAAGATGCCAGAAATGGTCAGAGACCAAACGCCGAGTGATTTGTCCTGTGAATGTGGGGGCTGTAAATGGGTGAAGTGAATTAATCATACTTGGTTTGAGTGGTATTTGAAACTGTTATTTAGAAATTCAGTTTGCCAGTTTCATTACATTTTATCTCAGAAATGCTCCTGCAAACCATTTGAAAAATTAATTCTTATAATAGCATTCCCTCACTGACAGTGGGACTGCTGAATTTTCAGTTGTTCTTGTGCAGTTCAGGAACTAAGAATTATTTTCTAATACTATTTCACCCAATTTTCATTGGATTTTATGACCCTGTTCTATTTTGAAAACATTATAGGATTTATCTCAACTACCAGGTGACACATTTACTTCTTTAATAATGTCGTGGTTTCATTTCTTTTGGAACAAGTGTTTTTTTCTTTACTTTCTTTCTTTATTTGAGACTATACATTAGTTCAGTATTCAGCCTTTTTATTTTTCATGTTTGATGTGATTTACATTGTCACTACACTTTCTTTACATGGCTGCCATTAAATTGGTGTATTCTGTGTTACATCATCAGGTCTATAGTAGCGTACCAGCCAGAAGGCGACAACAGCCACACGTTTGAGGTCATGGCGATGTTGAAGTCATTTGGGATTTTCCTCGGAGTCTTCAGCGGATCGTTTGCTCTCGGAGTGGCCACAGGAATCGTTACAGCTCTCATATCTTTTCTATAGTTTTTTAAAATAATTTATTAATGTTAGAACATGTCTCTGTGGGATTTATTAGAATTATATAAAATGTAATATCAACCCATTATAGGTCACAGTTGAATTTTAACTTAAAGCATTATAAACCAAAGCCCTATTTCCCTGGGGACTAGAACTACCAGTGAAACTCAGGTCGTTTGTGATAATTGCGGAAGTTCTGTTCCGATCTTAATCAGCCTGGTCTGTAATTTGTAAAGTAAAACTTCTCACCACAAATTATCTACACTATTTTAACAAACACAGAAGTCCTGTGATGATAGTCCCCTAATTTGGTGGGATTTTCAACAATATTAGTTTTCTCCCTGCATTTATTCATCTTAATTCCTGGTCGTGAACTAGAGAGTGATGTTAAATAAAAGTTTTGAAAGTGCGTTGGATGGAAATTCAGGAGGCTCATGTTGCAATATAGCATTGATGTTCATCTTAAATCTGTTATCTGTAAGTCATGAGCCTGTCCTTTGTATCAGAACTGGAGAATAATGTCAGTAAATTTGGGTAAAAAGCAGACTTTAGATTTTCCCATATGAAAGTGATGCATTAAACACAGACTCAGCAGGTTAGTTACCAAATCATCGGAGGCTCAGAGGTGATACTACTTCCATGTGAATAGGACTTAAGATAAACTTTAGAAAATAATGGAAGATGTCACTTGAAAATAACACTTTTGAGAAACTGTCATTTAATGGTTAGTTTTTAGAACCATAGTATTTAGATTTGTCTTTTTCTCGTATGTTAAGACTGAATAACACATGAATTATTTTGTTTTTTAATTGTGTTGTTATCCTCCTTGACTGTTGTTTGTACGTGACTAAGTTCACTAAGCTGAGAGATTTCCAGCTCTTAGAGACGGCTCTGTTTTTCCTCATGTCATGGAGCACATTCCTGTTGGCTGAGGCCTGCGGTTTCACAGGTATCACTTTTGCATAACATACATAACACTGCTCTGTATAAACTACATGACTAAAGATAACACAGTGTACTTCCTTTATTGCCATCATAT